>NC_081178.1:924716-977216 GCF_012432095.1 Onychostoma macrolepis | reverse complement strand
TGAACTGCCTTTGTTTTTTATTTTGTACCATTCTCGGAGGTCCACTTATAATGTTATCGAGATTTTAACATCAAAACACACAATTTATTAGTAATAGGCTTTTTTCTGTCCTGTTTTTGACCCCCTCATCAGAACGCTGTTTGAATAGGTGTGGCGGGTTGTAGACTGTTTTTCCACAACTTGGCACTGCACAGCGTCTAACAGGCAGTGATGTAGAATCAGTGGGCGGGGCTAAAAAGCAGCTTTTTCTGAGTGACTGCAGGAGCGCCGATTACGACACAGCTGTTTCACGATTGGCTAAATTCACCACATGACAACAATGACGTGTGTTTCTAACATCTTCAATCACTTTATTTGTATTTAAATAGTATATGTTTATGTTGAACTTTATTCTTGAACAGATGGCCCTGTATTAAGCAGTACATAAAAAGTGTTTCTGTTGCTCATGAAAACGTTTCTGAAACGTCTGTGCATCTGACAAATATTGCATGTTATTCACTGTGATAGAGTATGCAAACAACGCGAGAGAATCACTACCGGGAGCAGAAAGTGTCCGACTTCATGTCTCCGCCCCACGACTGCAAGCGGCTACTCTCGCCGATAGGTCTGCACAGTGCTGCATGAAGTCGAACACACCTAGTGATGTAGAATCTGTGGGCGGGGCTTAACAGGCAATGATGAAGAGTCGGTAGGCGGGGCTAAATAGGCAGTGATGTAGAATCGGTGGGCGGGGCTAAACAGGCAGTGATGTAGAATCGGTGGGCGGGGCTAAACAGGCAGTGATGTAGAAGCAAGCGTTGATCATCTTGCACGGAGGCGTGTTTAGCCACACTATTACATCACAGAGTAGCACATTCCACAAGCTGTTGTTTTGGCAGACAGCCTTCAATAGAAGCTGTTTTTAGACTAACGACAAAGCTTTGAGTTCTGAAACTTACAGAATGTTTTTATAGTACAATAACCTCTCACCAACTAGGACTTGTCAATGGTGAGGAACGAAGCCGCAGGTAATAAACACAACGACCAACTGATATTCAGACCAACAGCTTGGTTTCCAGTGCAATATTGCTTTAAACAGTTCAGTTAATATCAAGTCACTTACATTTTAGTCTCAATATTTCCAGAACTTGGTTCTGGAACGAAAATAGTTCCACATGAAGCTGCATTTAAGAGCAACACACAGTAATGGTGCCTGAACGAGTCAGCGTTTTTGAACGAATCAGTTGAATGAACAATTTAATGACTCAATATATTGGTGCTTTTGAACAAATCGGTTGAACGAAGGATTCAATGACTCAGTCACTTGTTTCATTCCTGAATGAACTCTGTGCTTTTGGGCGAATCAATTAAATGAATGATTCGATGGCTCATTAACTTGATTCAAAATGAATCAGTGTCTTCAAACAAATCGTTTGAATGAATTATTCAAATGTCTCATTTCTAAAGAGAGTCACTTGGCGCCACCTACTGGTGTAACTATTTAACTGCAGAAAGAATCACTGGAATTAACACAAAGGAACTGACTCTTGGGTAATATATATACTTTATGTGTGTGAATGTAATATATATTATGATATATTTGC
This sequence comes from Onychostoma macrolepis, assembly GCF_012432095.1. Taxonomy (NCBI): domain Eukaryota; kingdom Metazoa; phylum Chordata; class Actinopteri; order Cypriniformes; family Cyprinidae; genus Onychostoma; species Onychostoma macrolepis. The sequence goes on along the minus strand of NC_081178.1, from coordinate 975,633 downwards.
AGAATTCAATAACACAAAGTTATGGTATATTAAATCATGAATGGACAAACATACTTTATAGACAAAAACACATTGTATTTTTTTCTCTATAGCTTTTCCAAACAGAATCTGCCTGTATGCTAATAAGGGATATGCCTGCTCCTTCAAACTCCAACTCAATGCTAATTTATTTTCCCAATTATTCCGATCTGATTTACTACAATGGGATTTCTGAGGTAATAACACTTCAAAGTGCAGAGATCGGGAGACTAAATCTCTGGTGTGACGCCGCGCAAACAGCTTCGGATTTACTGCGCCTTGTCATCATCTAAATTGGCATACATTTCAGACGCTCGTATCAGCAAAGATTTGTCTTGAAGCTGACATTCTCATGCTACACTTAAAAACAAATTAGAGTCTCTACAGAAAGCCCTGGAACATGACAGCAGCACAGCAATTACCGAGCCCAGCTCGTTTCCTCGTATCCAGTGGGTTCAGATACATTCGCACTCGCTAAACGCTAATGACTCCAGCGACACGCTCGGGTTAAAGACTGCTGCGCGAAGACAAAGCATTGCAAACAACAGAGTCCCACCGCTCACCAATGCTAGCAGGGGCGTAGCCATCATTTCAGAATGTCACATAATACCAGTTTAGTTCTACAGGGTTTCTGCAAAGCAAATTTAAGACTTTAAGGCCAAGTAAAAAACATTTAAAGAATAAATTGAATGGAACACAATACTTCAACATGGCCTCTAAGTGTAAATGTCTTGTAAAGCTTGAAAATACAACTTCCAGCTGATCTGCACTACTTTTTAGTTCAAAATATTAGTAATTTTTAAAAAAGGAAGCTTTAGGCTTGAAATGCTCTGCTGCAAACCACTAGAATATTTTTCTAAATCAGTGAAATTACAGAAGATTAGAATTCTTGTTTTCTAAAGAAAATAAATAAATAAATAATGAGTTAATGATTAAAACAAGAAGAAATGTCTCAGAAAGCTCAGAAAAATTAACTTAATTCGCAGGGAAAACAAGTTTTCATTTCCCATTGACATATTTGTTCTTGTTTTAAGCATGAATTTGTTTCATTTAGTTAAATCTCTCGGAAAACAAGACTTTATATTTTTCATTTTCCATCTCAGTTAAATGTATCTTGATTTAAGGAAGTTTAGATATATGTAGTGGAAGATAATACGAAGGAAGACATTATTTTTTGCAGGGTATGTAACATTTAATAACATGATTTCGTACATTTAAGATTCTCTTGGCAAATTAAGATTTTTAAAGACTTTAAGACCCACAGAAACCATATTATATTACATTACATTCTTATATTATATTGCCCATGGTTCAGGAAAGAAAGAAAGTCACTCAAAAAACAATAAGAATAAACAGTAGAATAACATGCAATAAACATTTAGTGTAATTTAGTTGAGTGTCATTTATGTTTGAGTGACTTGTATTCCTTTTTCAAGCTTTTTTTTTCAACATTTTCTTTATGCATTCTGGCTGGTTTGTTCAAAAACAATAAAATATCGACAGTTTAATCTAACATATCCCAACATTAGTAATCTCCACCTTTAATCTAATTGATAGGGCATATCTGTAAAATAGCATGTATGTAAAAATAACATTTTCAGAAGGAGTGCAAAGGCTGCAATATGAGACCAGAAGAATATATTAATTATATAATATAATATATAATTTTTTATTTATATATTATATTATATTAATAATATAATATATAAATACAATTTTTTACTTGGACAAAAAATGATCTTTGATCATGTCTAAACAGTTTCCCCTTTTCTCTGAATTTTAAATCTAAATTCCCCTGTGAAAACCTTTACGAGAACACACTTGTCCAATGAAAAAGTGCGGGAAATGAATGCTAATCACTGCAGCGTCCTGTAATGATGATGATGATGATGATGAGGAGGAGCGGAGGGTAAAAGTCTCTCACAGACTCATCAACACAGGGTTCAAACTAATGTATTTGTGTTTCTCTGGCTCCTCACATTGATCTGAAGCGACAGGTGACCGCTGAACCCATGTTAACGGGCGGCCCTGTGCTAACGAAGCTTCCTGCCGCGGGCGCCTCCCAATCCATCTTCTTGATTCAGTTGCGTTCCATATGGCAGCCGCTCCCCGCCGCCGCTCAACATTTCTGCCCAACGGGAAGCTAATCACTTAACTGTTTGCTTCAAATCGTCTGCCACACGAGCGAAGCTTAATGGATGTTGTCATCTAAAGTGTAATCTGTAATGTGTGAGTTTAAACCGTCTATTGTGGGAGTACAGTCGTTTAACAGTGAATGCTAGTCCCATTACGCACTCATATCTCATACGGGTTCATATTTATAATCTGATTTAAATAAACATAAGACAACAAACAGCAATACTATAATGGTTTGTGGTTAAAAATCTGAAACTAAAGAGCAAGCGCATTTCTGTTGAATACAGTTTAGGAAAACAATATAAAGATTAAAAACATGGAATTGTCTTCCATGGACAAAAATATGATGATGTCTATATAGTTGATTTATTTTTATTTATTTTAATACATCAAGTTAAACTAAATGACAAATGTTGCCTTGGAATCTAGCTGAAATAAAATAAGCTAAATAATTTTATGTGTATTTAATTTTATTTCAAGTAATGTTTTTTATATGGTTTTAGTTTTAGTTAATATAATAACCCTGATGCGAATGTATTTTATTAGATTTAAATATATGGAGGGAAAAAATTTTATGTTTAAATACATAAAAACATATGGTAACACTTTACTTAAAGCATTTATGTATAATGCATTATAAAGGGTTATTAAAGGGTATAATGCCTTATAATTATTAATAATGTGCGTACATTATATATTGACGTAAATAATTATAACTGAATTTAAACTGCATAGTGTAACAATGAACTGATAAGCGGTATAATGTATTAACTGTGGCTACAATTATTCATGAGACTGTACAATGTAAGGTGCATTACAAGGCATAATTAAATGCATTAAAACTACTTTTATCATGCATTATACATAAAGGCTTTAAGCAAAGTGTTACCAAACAAATATTTATATTCTTAAAATATATTTTCAAAAATATGAAAAAAAAAATATTTGTGAGATGTAAACTCAAAATTCAGATAAAAAAGTAAGAATTGCAAAAAAAAAAAAATTATGTTTAGATCTCGCAATTCAGAATTAATATCTTGTAATCCTGAGAAAAAAAGCCTGGACTGTGAGATAAAAAGTTGAAATTATCTTTCTTATTCTTTCATGGCAGACACAGGTTTCATACAAAATTAACCAATTTCATTCAAATCAAAAATAGTATTTAATATCACTGAACCATCTGTCTACATTAATTTATAAATTAAATCAGGTAGAAATAGCTAACAATTGCAGGTTACCACTTTTTACAGTGTAGCACTGTTGCTTTATTTGTTTATTTTAAATAGTACTAATATATCACACAGTGATCATCATATATAGTTTGGAGACTGTCAGAGAATCTGTTTATGATCCAAATGCTGCTAATATATTCGTTCTGGTTTCTATTTTTGCTGCTGACAAACTCATCACCCCTGGGTTTCTACTTACACATGTGATCGGTATTTTGTGCTATTGTGTCTGCATTTTGTCAGACATTTGGTAGCATGGGATTACTGGAGCTACAACTGTTCTGAATATCAAAATTGTCATATTTTCCATTACAAAGCAGGATTTGAAAGGAATGGAGTGTTGTGGATGCATCATCTGGTTATTTCATGGGTGTCTCAGCGCTGAAACCTGACAAAGCCTAAGACGTTCAGACTGCCGCTGTCGTTTATGCACCTGGGACGGAGGTGATTGAAACGCCTCCCAAACACCGACAGGGAATTTGGCAACGGCGTGAACAGCCTATTTCCTTGCAAATGTCAGACTCACTGTAAAAGTAAGAGTGAGCTGAGAGAAAATGGGAAATAAATGGAATTGTGTTACTGATCGCGTTCAATAAATGACTCAAAAATGTTCTGGACGAAGATCCAGAATCCAATCAATGTACCAGCACATGCAGGAAAAGCAAGAAAACCAGTCTAAGGCTGGTCTGGTTGGATGGTTTTAGAGGCATTTGAAACCTCAGAACCTGCTTAGACTGGTTTAAGCTGTTTATTTCAGTACGGTATCTCTGAATTGTGTAAATAGAGTAGAAACGGTTTCTGTAATCACTGTTTAGCAACACCCTAGCAACCACCCAAACACTGTAGCAACCACAGAACACCTTAGCAACCACAAAGCAACACCCTAGCAACCACAGAATACCTTAGCAACCACACAAACACTCTAGAAACTACAAAACACCTTAGTAACCACATAGCAACATCCTAGCAATCACAGAACACCTTAGCAACCACCCAAACACTCTAGCAACTTCAGAACACCTTAGCAACCACATAGCAACACCCTAGCAACCACAGAATACCTTAGCAACCACCCAAACACTCTAGCAACTACAGAACACCTTAGCAACCACATGGATACACCCTGGCAACCACCCAAACAGTCTAGCAACCACCAGAACACTTTAGCAACCACATAGCAAAACACTCTAGCAACTACAGAACACCTTATCAACCACACAGTGACACCCTAGTAACCACCCAAACACTCTAGCAACCACCAGAACACCTTAGCAACAAATAGCAACACCCTAGCAACCACCCAAACACTCTAGCAACCATCAAAACACTGTAGCAACCACATAGCAACAACCTATCATCATGGCATAAGTTTTGCATATGTAAACGCCACTCACACTTACTTCAGGAAAGTGGATTTGAATTCTGGATTTGACGAAGATCCAGAATCCAATCAATGTACCAGCACATGCAGGAAAAGCAAGAAGACCATTTAAACCAGTCTAAGGCTGGTCTGGTTGAATGATTTTAGAGATTTGAAACCTCAGAACCTCCTTAGACTGGTTTAAGCTTCAGTACAGTCTCACTCAATCATGCAAATACAGCAGAACCGGTTTGTCTAATCGCTGTTGACGGTGTCTCTCCTCATGTTCACTCAGATGGAAATTCTGAACAAAATGAAACACTAGGTTCCTCCGCAGCGCGCTGCTGTCGGGCACGAGAAAATGACAAACGACAGATTGGCAGCAGCAGCAGCAGAGACGCCACTATCAATCCTGACACAGGAAGTAGATGCTGAGCGCGGCACCAGCCGAGAGGAAACGCATCGCTTCAGATGAGAGATTCATTATCAGGAAAATAAGAACACAATGCAAAACATCTTAACACTTCACCTAATTTGGTGTTCCTGGTCAAAAATGACTGGGCTTTTGAAAATTGCTTGTAAATCTCTCATTATGCTATATTATCACCAAATTTCGGATTTAATCTTTTGTTAAAGCTTTTTGTAATTAGCACAAGTTTTGTACTTTTTATTTTTGGAACTTACTGATCTAGGCTAATTGATTTGAGCATAAAAAAGCATTATTTGTGGATAATTTTGAAAATTAGGTGCATGAGCTCAGATCAATAAGGCCTACGATTAATCAGTTCCAAAAAGAAATTCAAAACCTGTTCTAATTGAAAGAAAACAAGTTGATAAAAAGATAATAATACAGCATAAGGAAAAAATTATAAGCAATTTTTTGTAGGCTGGTTTGACTGGGAACACCACAAGTGTAACAAGGTGGGGAAAAAATCCCCAAAAACTACAGTCAGTTAAGTTTTATTCCGATGCGATAAAATTAACTAGCATTTTCGAGAAAAAGAAAATGCTCTCAGGCTAAATGGTCAGTACAAGGCTTCATTTCTTCATGCAAATGACCCAGACATGTTCAGATCGTTTCAATGAACTCCATGAAGTTCAGTTTTACACCGAGATGTTGAAGCTTCAGTTTAGTTGAAGTTTATAAAAATAAAGTTTTACAAGATAATCTGTTTTTATTCTTTTCAAATGGCCTCCAGCCATCTTAGGACAGAAGGAAGGACAACGCAAAGTACACAAGCACCTTCCCGCTGCGCTTTCAGTCGACGCGCGGCGATGATTCAGCGCTCATGCATATCTAATGCCTCTGGGCTACTTTAGTCACTGTCCCTGCAGACTCAATCCTCAGACCTTTCCATTTCTGTTTTCTCTCTTTATTTTTTTCAAACGTAACCGGAGACATTTTTTCTCTCTTTCCTTTCCATTTTTCCAAGTGTAAACACATCCATTTGAAGTTTAACCTGAACCCCTGCAGATAGAGCGAGTCTGCGCTGATAGACCTCGAAAAAGGCTCTTTTAAACACAAGTAACTTTCTCTGTGTTTTCCAGGAGAGAAACATAAATAAAAGCCCCTATCGTGCCACAGCAATGGCCCGGGCCCCTGGAGAGCCGCGCGGCAGATGTACCCTTGAGCGGAGCACTCTGTCCCGACGAGCGCCACATAAAACAGAAAAGCCACTCTGTTCCTCGTTTAAAGATATAAATCTGGGTGTTTCGCTGACACTCACCTCTGGGTGATACGCAGCACTGGCTCCGCTAATGTGGGGAACGGAGCTCTAATTCTACAGAACGCTCGGTCTGATATGTCAGCAACAGCTGAAGACGTTTAGTGGGGAAAATTGCACAGATTTTATTTGCTCAATTTTACTGTCTCTGAATTCAAGCGCTCCTCATGCAATTCTTACACAATTCAGTTTTAAGATGCTGGCTTAAAATAACAAGCTAAGGGAAATTAGAGAAGAAGTGAAATGTTCTGACTTGAATTATCAAGTGTTTTTTGAGACTGTAATTCTGTTTATTACTGGAGTGAGATCTTCGCTAGTCATCATTACTATTGCTTATACGGTTGCATAAAACCACCTCAAGATAAGAAACCCTTAATTATGCAGGGAGGAAAAACAGTTAAACCAGTCTAAGTTTGTTCTGGTTGGATGATTTTAGAAGGATTTGAAACCTCAAAACATCCTATGACTGGTTCAAACTGTTTATTTCAGTACAGTATCTCTAAACCATATAAATACAGTAGAAATGATTTCTCTAATCACTGTTTGGCAACCACCTAGCAACCCCCAGAACACCTTAGCAAATACCTATCAGCACCCTAGCAACCACCAAAACATTAGCAACCACCAGAACACTTTAGAAAGCAACTAGCAACACCATAGCAACCACCTGAAAACTCTAGCAACCACATAGCAACACCCTAGTAACCACCTGTCACCATAACAACCACAAGATGGAACCGCATCGAAATACCGTGGCAACCACCAGAACACTTTTAGCAACCACCAGAACTCCTCATAGCAACACCTTAGCAACCACCTGAACACCATAACAACCACCAAACACTAACATCCACATAGCAACACCCTAGCAACCACCTGCCACTATAAAAAAATATGCAAATGATCTGAATGATTATTTTAAGGTTTGAGTCGCCATTAGAGGAATTGGTGGATCTAGACCAGACCTGGGCATTGTACGGCTCCCGGGCCACATCTGGCCCTCTGGCTATCCTTGACCGGCCCGCATTGGGTAATTCGTGAATTAAAAGTCAATCGCAAATAGGTGTAATTAGGTGTACGCAATACAACCGCACTGCTTTTATTTTCAAGGCAACAGCTTGTTTCCTGATAATGAACTGTTCGAAACTGATTTTATTTCTGTAAACTCATAAAAACAACAAAATGTTGCTTTTATAAAATAATGAAAGCAGGACATCTGCCATCAAAAAGAACCGAAACTCAGCGTATGGCTGCCTCACAGACATGTGAAATATATCTATAGAAAGTTTAAAATGTCTTCTTTTAACGAACCAATTCAAAAACAAATATTTCCTGATTATTGTAATCTGTATGAAGAGAATTAATAAATAAATAAAATATCTCCTGTTTTCCCAACACATTCATAATCATTAGGCGACTTTTGCCTGTGCTTGGTGGCAAACTTTATACGTGTGTTTGAGCATTAAAAGTTTTTAAAGCATTTTAGCTGTGCGTTTCCATTGTCGGATAAATTCCGCTTTCAGAACTGTCACGTCCGTAACGGAGAGATGTCAGTCCGTAATAGTATTGATTTTTCCTCTGAAACACAAAAACTAATTTATTTAAATAAAAAAATAGCCTATGTAGGCTATATTTTATGTTGTGAATAGCCAACCCTTTCCATCCGGCAGATATTGTTGCTTCTGGGCTGTGCATTGTAAATCACAGAAAGTCTACAAATAGGCCTACGCTGTCTCCCAAAAACCCGGGTCTTTTTGTCACGTCCGTAACGCAAGTCTACCCTATTTTCCTCATCATTTATAGACTGATACTTTACTGACTGATACGGATGTCGGGACTCTATTTTCAGCGGTTTAGAAAAATATAGAGAGATGGTCCAATATAGCTATTGGTTATGAATACATCTATGAGAATGTGTGTTTCAGGTTTTGACTGCGAATGTCACGTCCATAATCTTTGAAATACTTGATTTTTGTTCAAAATTGTGATGTTTTTGTGAATGTTCATTAGCTACTGGTATAATTGTGTGCTCCACATTTTCATTGTATGATTGTAATGTTCCATTTATCGAGAGATATATAATATATTGGGCAGAACATATGTGTATTGGTCCGGCCCTCTGCAACCGCCCAAATTTCTCATTTGGCCCCTTGGCAAAATTAATTGCCCACCCCGATCTAGACTCTATCATATGTAATTCAGATTCTGTTCTAGTTTTCAGAGATCTTTAGACATGCATAGTATTCCTTCGTTGTGGAAAAAAATACATAATCATGCCGGTTCCCAAGAAAAATTGGCCAGTTGATAACTGTGATTTTAGACCTATAGCTTTGACTTCAAACATCATGAAATGTTTTGAAAGAGGAGGTTAAATTATCACTTGACCCATTTCAGTTTGTTTATACGGCTGGACGGGGGACAGAGGATGCCATTAATTGTATCTCTCATTTGGTAAATAGACACCTAGAGGATACCCAAGCATATGCACGTTTACTTTTTATAGATTTTAGCTCGGAGTTTAATACACTCCAACCTAAGATATTAATTAGTAAGCTGATAGAATTGAAAGTGAACCCCTTTTGTATTAAATGGTTTTATTCATTTTTAACCAATCGTACACAAGTAAGGGTTAATAATTGTTACTCTGAGGTGAAAATCACCAATAAGGGGGCACCGCAGTGGTGTGTTAGCTCACCCATTCTGTTTACGTTATATACCAATGAGTGTGTCTCAGGTCAGGATAATAATTTTTTTATTACATTCTCGGATGATACGGCAATACTGAGTTTATTGCATAAGGTCACTACTAAGTATTTGCAATACTTTTCAGAAGTTGATAGATTTGTAAGATGGTGCGATGAAAATTCTTTGATTTTAAATGAAACAAAGACTGTTGAAATACTTTTCAACCCTAGATCTGTGAGGGATCACAGTCCTGTAATAATAAACCGGAAGTCATAAAGTGTATTCAATATATTCAATAACACTTTAGGAACTGCATAGCAACACCCTAGCAACAATCAGAACACTTTAGCCACGACCAGAACTCCTTATCTACCACATAACAACACCCTAGCAACTCTGAACACTCTAACAACTATCAGAACAACCTCTAACTCTAACAAACGCATAGCAACACCCTGGCAACCACTCTGTATACTCTAGCAACCATCAGAACATCTTATCAACCACATAGCTACACCCTAGCAACCACACCTTACACCCTATCATTATGACACGAGTTTGCATATGCAAACATCACTCACACTTGCGCCAGGAGAGTGTTAAACTATTTTACAGCATGCTGATGTAGATGTATATGATATATTGTATTATACAGGTACCTATGACAGTTGATTCCATCAGTCCAACTATAAGTGACTCTCTATTAAATTGTAGAGCTGCTCTTTGTTTGAGGGGTTTAAGCTCACAGTAGCGTGAGGTTTCTATTAGTATGTATGACTGATGATTTGAGCGGTGTATTGAAATGAGCACTGAAGCCTGACATGAGCTGTCAACGCGCCATCAAACGCACTTCCCGCAGATACAGAGGTCACCTGCACATTTTCACTCACAGACACTGACGTCTCAGACAAGCACGAGTCTCCCAGCATTCTCTGCTCTTAAAGGAGCAGCTGTGGTGTTGCATACTGAAACGACGCCAGGCTGGGGTGGGGCTTTATGAAGCACATAATCATATTTTAATTCACTTCTATATGCTTATTATTTATTATATTTATAATGTAATATAATATTAATTATTATTATTATTATTATTGTTGTTGTATTAATTATTATAATTCCTGTTATATATTATTTTATTATATTAATTAATTTGTATTTTTTCTATATGCTTACTAATAATGCAGATTGTCAAACCAGCAGTACACAGTGGCAGGCCTTAAATTCTATTGGCAGGAATAAATTCTATTCTACCTCATTTCTATATGCTTATTACTTATTATAATATTTACATGTATAATTAATTAATATTGTTATTGTATTATAATTGTAATATAATAAGTATTATTAATTATTATATTATATTTCTATATGCTTATAAATAATGCAAATTGTCCCAAATCAGCATTTCAGAGTGGCAGGCTTTGAGTAAATTCTATTCTACTTCATTACTATATGCTTCGTATTTGTTTAAATTAAATTAAATTAAATTAAATTAAATTAAATTAAATTAAATTAAATTAAATTAAATTAAATTAAATTAAATTAAATTAAAATAATAATCATCATTATTATTAATTTAATTCAATTTAATTATAATAAACAGAAAACATATAGAAATGAAGTAGAATAGAATTTACTCAAACTATACTTTACTTGCATAATATACTTTACTGCTATATTATGCAAACTGTCTCAAATCAGCATTTCGGAGCAGCAGGCTTCGAGTAAACTGGTTATTGCAGAATAAAACTAGCAGAAAAAGTTTTCTTCATAGTATGATTTGATTTCCTAAAGCATTACAGCTTGATCAACTCAATAATCAGATCAGACAGCGTGAGTCCTTTCCTATGGGAAACAAAGACATCAAAGGCAGCACTTACATTTACATTTGATCATATTTTTGAGAAATATTTGTAATGCTGTGCTGGGTTTGCCTTTAATAAAGATAGAGTAAAAAGCTGGATTTGTCATTTTAATATGATGTGATATGTGTTTATGTGAATGTGCTCTTCAGGCTTGAAGGATCACATGACGTGGGGAAATATTAAGATGTAATGTGTTGACAGTTTAATTAAACTGTTGCAGGTGAAGCTCAAACATCTGCTGCTCATCAGCCGACTGCAGCAGTACGAGCATCTGTCAGAAACACTTATATTAACTTATTATGGTGCGGCATCAATATTCAACAGGCGCTATAGAATAACTCAAATCCTACAGTATTCATGCATTAAAGTGTGTGACCCTCAGTGAACCGTCTGATGTTTTCCTGTGCATCATTATCATCAGAACACCCTTGAAGGCCAGAACAACATCTCTGAGCGAGTGGTAACTGCACATCAGCTACACTAATGGCATTATCACATCCATTAAACTATTAGCCGGCACTGTACCCTTTACTCCACTAAAACATCCACGTACAAGATCTTTGTGAACCACACGCAGTCCCAACATGCTGCAAATAAATATTGCAAGGCTTTTACAAATGGAATAAATGTTTGTCGGCCTTTCGATAGAGGCAGAAAAACAACTGTGTTTACTACATGCACTTTCTTTCTATTTCCAAACACTCTGATTTTCATGGTACAATAAGTCAAAAAAACACTCTAACTTCAATTCAATTTGGTTCGATTAAATTAATTAATAATAATTGAAAAAGTTAAGTTATAAACTACATAAATATAATAAGTTAATATAATAATTAAAAATAACAACAATATTAGAGAAGTCATAATACATACAATATAAAGTTAATATTACATACAGCTTGATATGTATTTATAAATTAAATACATATTTTTAAATCTCAATAAATATTCAGACTTGACTTAAACACCCTAGCAACCACTTAGACTTCACCTAAATCCATCTACACTACAATCTAAACACTCTACACTGTAAAAAAAAAAAAAAAAAAAAAGAAAAGTTGAGCCAACTTAAAATTTAAAGGCAACCAGCTTCAGCAGATTTTTGAGTTCTCAACTCGTTTTAAGTTTATACAACAAAAATTTGACAATCTCCCACAAAAATAAGTTGAGCAAACTCAAAAATCTGCTGAAGCTGGTAAAAATAATTTTTAAGTTCGCTCAACTTTTTTTTTTTTTTACAGTGTAGCAACCACATACACCCCCTTAATTAACCTAGTAACCACATAAACCCTACTTAATCACCATAACAACCACCTTGACTCCAAGTTAACATGCTAGCAACAACCTAGACTACACCTAAACATCCTAGCAACCACATAACCCCCCCTTAATCACCTTAGCTACCACCTTGACTCCAACTAAACACCCTAGCAACCACCTAGACTTCACCTAAATACCCTAGCATCCACCTACACTACAATCTAAACACTCTAGCCACCACATAAACACCCTTAATTAACCTTGCAACCACATAAACCCTATTAATCGCCATAACAATCACCTTGACAACACTCTTAAAGTTAACACTCTAGAAATTACCTAGACTTCACCTAAACACCCTAGCAACCACCTAGACTTCACCTAAACACCCTAGCAACCACATAAACCTCCCTTAATCACCATAGCAACCACCTCAACTCCAACTAAACACCCTAGCAACCACCTAGACTTCACTTAAACTCCCTAGCAACCACCTAGACTACACCTAAACATCCTAGCAACCACATAAACCCCACTTAATCACCTTAGCAACCACCCATCTCAACTCCAACTTTATACCCTAGCAACCACTTTGACTCCACCTAAACACCCTAACAACCACCTAGACTCCACCCTAGCAACCACATAGCAACTGTCAATCACCCAGATCTCTGTAAGTTAATGGTAATGAGTTTTGCAGTGGTTTCTGCTTGCGCTGGTTGCTTCGTTCACAGGTTTGTGCGAGAGATTAATGCTTCAGAAGCTCCAGTGATTCATCTGATCTCCTCTGGGAGGTTTTATGAGGATTTGCTGGCTCTGAATCCCCAGGTATGCCGCACGCACCCATTAATAGACGTTAATTAGACTCTAATTTAATTACAGAGTGTGATTGCTGTCAGTGACTCATTTCCAAACTTTCCTGCGCCGCCTCATCCGATCGCATTACCATGTGGAGTAAACAGGCCGTCTGATCGGTGGCTCTATTATCTGCATCAGAGAGCGACGCCGGCGATTCGCAGCCGTCGTACGACGGGGAAATCGACTCTCTCTGCTTCCTCTCTCCTCCGCAGCGCAGGAGCCGTCAGCCGAGACAAATGTGCATCCTCTTGTTACAATTAATTTGTTTCTTGTTCTGCGTGAGCCCTCGGTGAAGGATTTAATTAAGGCCTCCCGCTCGCTCAAACGCGGAGTTAAACGGGCAGCTCTGGGAGAGAGAGAGAGAGAGAAGGACGAGCGGCAGGCGCTTTCTACTGAACTTTCTCTCTCGTCTTTGAGAGAGATGCTTTATGTTGAGTCTTTATGTGACTGCAGGAGCTATGTGCAACTCTAAAACACTCAATTTAAGGCAAAATACACTTTTAATGTCTAACTTTCAAATACGTAATCCGTCCTTTCACATCTCTTTTACTTGTTTATAACATGATGAGTTTTGTCTGTCCATGTTAAACGGAGAAAATGCTAATTAATCACAGATTAAATCATGAGATTTAATTAACAACTACACTGTACTGTATTGATGACTGAAGTACGCATTACAAGAAAATACCATTTCAGTTTTCCTACCTCAATATTCCATGTTTAATTCAATATTACTGGTTTATTTGTATTATTTGTCAAATTTACTCGCAATTTATGAGTGCAAATGGTTTCAAAGTAAATCTAAACCTTATTTTTTAGTGTATGTCGAGCAGCGAGATTTTACCAGTGGTGTTTTGTTTAAACAAATCATTCTGAATGATCATTCGTTCATTATGATGCTTAAGTGCTACTGAAGCCTCTTAGATGCAATTGTAATCAAATATTTGACTAATGCATAATAAGAACACTTTCAGTTGAATACTCTTTTGTTGGCATCTGGCGTAAATATGTAATCTGCAGAAATGTTTACTGAATTTGTTCACAGTAAAGATCGAAACAAGTCTTGTTATGCCTTATTAAGATTCATCTAAGAGACTTACATGGTGTTTGAGCATCATAATGAACAAACTGGGTCTTGCTGAACAAATCAGTGAATCAATCTTTTTGTGAACAGCTTCAAAAGACTCAAAATCCTACTCTGGTTTAGGACAAAAACTCTTCAAAGACTTCCTCGCATTGCATCTGAAAACAGACTTTTCCTGGCTAAATATGTTGTTTCCTTACTGTAATTCTTCAGGTAAGTCACTCGGGATAAAAGTGTCTGTAAAATGCATGAATGTAAATGTAAACTGACAGATTTTGCACAAGACCAGACGGATGATAATGTAAATCCAGATCTGTGCTGTGAGTGTTCAGTCGGAGAGGAATATGCTGCAGTATCTGTGTCCAAATATAGTGAGAGATATAAATGCAGGAGATCTTTGTCATATCGGGGGATTTGATCAACAGACTCCAGATCCGCTTCGCTCTTATTCTAATCCTGGCTGAGGCTCTGAATCCCCACACAAACACATTCCTCCATGAATGTCACGTCTGAAGCCCTGAAGAAATCCCTCAATGTGTAGAAACCAGATTAAATCTCATATTTGTCAGCGGAGTCCTCTAAAAATAAACTACACTAATTCATGCCGCAGCAGCAACAAACTTTACTAAGAGGGAGGCACTTTACAGTAAGGTTCCATTTGTTCACGTCAACTATTATCAAGAACTAACAATGAAAAAAAAAAAAAAATCTTAGTTGATTTACTAATACACTGTAAAAAATAATTTTTGGAAGTTGTTTATAAAAAATATAAAGATGCATGAGCATAAACTTATATTTACGTGTTTTGATATTTTGTATCTAATGAATGACATTCAGATTTAATAAAAGTATTTAATCCAAGTATAACATATTTCAAAATTAACTATCCAATTAACTAATTAATGTTAAATTCAACATTTACTAATATACTGTAAAAAAAAATAACACTTTAAATAACACTATTTTAGTTTTTCTACTTTAACCTTCATGTTTAATTCAATGTGTTACTTGCCATTTTTAGTTATTATCTGAGAAATTTAAATTTAAAACAATTAAAAAGTAAAAATTGTTTCTACAATTTTTTTTTTTTTTGCACATTATTAAAATCAAAAGATGTATCTGTTAAGATACTGTAACACATTTAAATATAAAGTTAACCAATGGGACCTTGCTGTAAGTGATACAAATATTCCACATGTATTTCAACATACAAGTTACATGTAACTATATGAATTATAAATGTGTAAATGTCCTTCATCAGATCAAGTGTCTCAAATATCTCTAAACATGAACAATGACAAACTCTGGATCTATTGTTTTATCATGTCAAAGCAAAAAACTTTTGATTGCTTTTAAAATAATTGACACTTGTTTGAAGAATGTAATCCAACTTCTGTCTAATGTGTGTGTGTGTGTGTGTAACACATGATGATGATAAACATGCGCTTAACAGACTCATGCAGAACTGAACAGAACAGAACTGAGATAAACATGGAGGGAAAGGAACTAAAGCGATGAATCGGGGCTGATGTGCGGGTCGATGCACTAACACAGGTGCCGCATTCGCCTGCATTCGTGCGTCCGAGGGATCGGTTCGTTCCGATGGAAAAAGGCCCAGCTTTTCCTTCACCCATCAAGCTGCAACGGGAAAACTGGACTTCTGAGCTCCATAATACAGTTTCTTAAGCTCTAAGGGAATTTTTCATCATCATCAGCGATCAGATCGGATCAGATCCTCCCCTTCAAACCGCAGCAGCAAAGAGAACCTCCTCCAGAGAGGAATTACCATATTTCCAGCGTTCGCTGTGATGAATGATTCAAAAAGCCGAGTTTAGCAATGCCAGGGTTTGGTTTGGTCTTAGCATCCATCATTAAAAGCACATAGCGGCGGCGGACGCGGGTCCGGCCGGGCTGCAGTTTGAAGGGAGGAAGGAAGGAAGTCACTGGGTTTGGAATCATGCATGGAATATCAAAAGAGGCGTGGAAGAGAAAGCACTGCAACTAGTTTTCACAAAGTGGTTACTTACAGGTAGTAAGTGTAGGAGTGATAGGATCTTCTGCCGAGTGGGGTGGAAGGGCAAAAGCAGTGGTGGAAGGGGTGGAGGGGGAATGAAAATGGAAGGAAAGAAAAAGTAAAAATATTAATGTCTGAAAATATAGAAAAATGAACAAAACCTGATATGGTGACACATGTGACGAGTTACTCCAGTGACTGTGAGCCTGTTTTGCTTGCCTCTGTGTGTGTGTTATGTGAGGCGGAGCCTATGGTGTGGGTGTGGCTGATATCATTAACATCTCATTAAGGGCGTTCTCAGACATCAGTGCAGACATCATAGTTAATTCAGTGCGAATGAGAATAAGGCTGCGAGACATTCAAAAAATGAATTACTCTAATAACTCAAATTCTTAAGCTTATTTATTTATAAAACCAACATTTCAGCCATCAGCCTTTTTTACATATAAGGAATTATAATTGGTAGCCTGAAAAGGGCTGATGGCTGAAATGTTGGGTTTATACTTGCAATTATACTTTGTTAAAAAATAAATAAATAAATAAATCTTTGCACCTCAATATTTACTGTTTTTCGTTATTTTTTATTAATTGTAAATTGTTAATAAAACCAATTATTTATTTTATAAAAATATTTATTTTGAATAATGCATTCACTTGCATAACAATGGCTTTACAAACGATTTACCCAAACTTATTCAGCTTGTGTTGAATGCAACATTTATATTCATTTTTAAGCAAAACAACCCATTTAATTCTTAAATAAATAAACAAACAATCAAGTTACACCAAAAATATGTTGTGATTATCTTGTGAATGATTAATTTAGTTTTTTGTACACATGCATTTACATTGTGTATCGAGACTGCACTGCTTTTTCCCTTTTTTTCTTTCATCTCAATTATTATTCTGCTCAGTATGTCAGTTTGACATTTTATCTTATATTTTCATTTGTTTTATCTCATAATTCATACTTTATCTCATAATTATGACTTAGTATATCATAACCTCGATTTTTCTTTAATCTCATAATTTCACATTTTTATGCCATCATTTCGACTTTTGTATCTCATAATTGACTTTTTCTGCCATAATTATGTCTTTTTATCTCATAATCATAATTTTGACTTTCTTTCTCAATTTCAAAAATGTTTTCTAGCGTCTAGAAACACATTGATTTCAGGACAAAAATTTATGTTTGGTCAGCTAAATTATCTACATCGAACACAACAGTACATCACACTAGACCTCCTTCTTGAAAGAAAGAACATTCCTGATTAAACTATTCTTACATAAATATTTGCTTGAACACAAATGCATTTAGAGACTGCACTTCTTTTTTTTAATGCAACATTAACATAAGAATTATGTTCTTAATGTTAATCGTGTGCTTTTTTAATGAGGCCTGAATTTTTCTAGACAGACCTTTTCAATGTTTTGTCAAATATCGATCGATACTAGACCTCATTCATGAAATGCAAGCAGAAGTAATTCTGTGCAAACATTCTCACACAAAAAGCTTGCACTGAATCGAACGCAATCATTTATGCAAGAACAATTTACACTAATTCATTCAGCTTGTGTTTCATTAATGAGACTGCACTTCAAACTCTCACAGCTTCATTCTCATTCGCATCAAAGGTCTAGCACAGGGTGAAGAGAGAGAGAGGACAGGACAGAGAGCGGTTAGAAACAGGCTGATTAGCTCTCGTTACAGGCAGGAGTGGTGAGTTTGGACTCAGGGTTTGAATTCTGCGACAAACGCGAGCTGCAAAAGCAATTCTAGCGCTCTAAGTTTATTAGTAGTAGTGAACTCAGTCCTGACTCAATTACTGATGTCTGTGGATATGGATCTCATCAAATTACGCTGAGATTTAACATGCGATGCCAAGGTCATTATGCTAAAAACGGCCCGGGCGACGCATACAAACGATCTGGCGGAAATCGCCTCGTCAGCAAAATGAAGGCATCCCTCTTCAAATGTTTGGCCATTTTGAGGCTCAACAGCAAAATCAATAGAGACAAATACCCTTATTCTGCGAAGGTAATGACTCTCATTAAAAACATATTTACTTGGCCCTGCCTTCAATTTACATCTGAAACCACTGAAAACACGCTCTGAATCTAAAGCAGATCTGGAGTTGGGTTGTTTGAACAAGGGTTTTTACTCCAGCTGAGGACGGATCTAATGTAAACTCGCCCGAAGCAATGCGCCCTGGGCCTCTCTTTGAAAAAAAAAGCGCCTTTCATCAATTTTTCTCTCTTATCTCGCTTTTCTTTCGCCCTTTTCTTTTTTTTCTGCACAAGATAAGCTCGGAAAATATTTGTGCTATTTCCCGTCGCCGGGTCATTAAAGCGATGCCGTTTGTTTGAGAGCAGCGCGGGGAGAAAAAAATTAATATTTCATCAGGCAGCGTGTATTGGTGCCACAAACCGTGTAATGGTGCTTATCAGAGCGATCAAATCAATTATTCTGTGTTCAGTTGACAAAAGGGGCTGTTTGAAAAGCGAACAGAAAATCAGCATTGATTCATTTGACTTTCATGTGTTCATGGGCACACTGGATGGTACCATGACATGGGAAGATTTCTACACGGTACAGGAGCAATATAACAGCTCTCTGAAGCTGAAGTGTGTCATTTTATCCCACGTTCAAATACTTTAATGTTCATAGTCACTGTAAGTTAATCAACGGCAGTTTGACACTTTCAAAACATTCTCAACCAATGACGTGAGTTTGGGGGCAGGGCTACCTATTTGATTGACACACGGTGCGAGTGCAGTGCTGCATAAATTAATTTTAACTTTCTGTCTCATAATTATGTCACTTTATGTAAGTTTTAAAGTCACAATTATGACTTTTCATCTCGTAATGTTGACCGTCATCATACTTTATCCCAATTACTGCTTAGTATGTCAATTTTGACTTTTCTCACATTTTCAAATTCATGTCATAATTTCTTTTTGTCTCATTATCTCATATTTTGGACTTTCCATGACATAATTTTGACTTTTTACCTCATTTGTCACAATTGACTTTTTATTTAATAGTTTATACTTTTGTCACTATTATGACTTTCTCTCTTTATTATAACTTTTATCTCATCATTTCTATTTTTGTCATAATTTCAACAATTACTGCTTAGTATGTCAATTTTGACTTTTTATCTCATTTATGACCTTTCATGACAATTTAGATTTCTTTCCTTATTTGTCACAAATGACTTTATTTCATAATTTATACTTTGTCAAAATTATTACTCATACATTTTAATTTCCATGTCAAAATTTCAACCTGCATCTCATAATTTTGACTTTTTATGCTTAGTACGTCACATTTTTTACTTTTCATGTCATAATTTCAACTTTGTATCTTATAATAATAACTTAATCACAACTATGAGATTTTATCTCATAATTGATACTTTTATGTTACAATTATGACTTTTATATTATAAATGTTACTTTTTGTCATATTAACAATTATTGCTTAGTAGGTCATATTTTTTACTTTTCATGTCATAATTACGACTTTGTATCTCATAATTATGACTTTTTTACAGCATAATGATTACTTGATAATGATTTTTCCCACATTTAAATACTCGTATCTTAATGTTCAGAGTCTTTATTAGCGACTCAATGCCGTGAGTTTGGGGGCGGGGCTATCTATTTGACTGACAGATGGTGGGAGTGCGGTGGTGCTTAATTGACACACTTCAGCTTTAAAGGATTAAACACAATTTCATGTTAATCAGATTAAATATTGTTGAACAGAAGTGAAGCTCTCTTACCGTTTCTTCATGACCAGCACCACGCCGAGGAAGATGATGACGAAGAGTAGGATGCCAGCGATGACCCCAGCGATCTTCACCGTGTGATCCGTCTGTTTCTCGGGTTCCACGGCATCAGGTTTCCGGGTCGCAGCACCTGAAACAGGAAGTCCAGACAATCATGGCTGAAATGAGAGTCACTGTGATCATGATAAAAACACAACATATGAGGACTGACAAAACATTGCTAGCAGCAAATGAGTGAAATAAGATTGATATGATTGTGCTTTTTGTTAATAAAACAGGTTAGTATTAGCAGACGATTAATCAAGTTAGTTGATCGGTTGATCATTGATTATACTAGCTTTGCTTGTTAAGCGTTTTCTAAAATTGCTTATGCTAAATAAAGCTGTGATAAAAAGTCCTAATTGTTACAAAAAAGTCATAATTATGGCATGTCAAAATTATTGTATAAATAATACATCATTATGAAATGTTACAATTATTATATGACAATTTTATATAATATAAATATTTTTATATAAATATTTTACCATTATTATAATTTTTTGTCACAATTAGGACTTCTCATCTCAGCTTTTTTCTCCATTTCTTTTTCAATTGTAAGAAATACATCTGAGACAAAGTTAATACTTTAATTAAACATAACTGAAAACTATAAGTCACAAAGACATGAAAAGCAACATCTGAGCGATATCACTCTCCTCTGTTTGTCATCTAAATGGACTAAAAGCGGCTTTATTTGCGGCACTGAGGAGGAATAGTGAGCGTACGAGCGGTCAGAGAGAAACAGAGCGAGCGCGTTTGCCTGTTTACTGTATAATGTGATGCATGTCGACCGCGTGCCCGATGAAATATCAATTTCCAGCACTAAATGAGAAGAAGATGAAAAATAGTGCGGACGCGACGCTCATTTGAGCCGGGCCGCGGATCAGTTCCTCCTGCCAGCTACACTTTTTCAATCAAGGCCTGACAACATCCATCAGTAGGGCCTATGGGCTGCTGTTACCATGGTGACAGATGAGCAGGTTCCTGTGTTTGGGCTCCAGTTTCTGTTTTGCCGCAGGTGGTTCCCAACAAACATCAACAAAAGAACTGCTTCCCAACAGATACTCACAAAACTACAGAAGCCCATTTCTGCCACATAAGAAAAAAAATCATGGTTTGGTCAATCATAATTATGAGATACAAATTCAAAATGATGACACACTATTACGGCATAATATACGACACTATTTCTGTCATAATTTCAACTTCTCATGTCTTTTTATGCCATAACTATGACTTTTTATCTTGTAATCACTTGTCATAATTCAAACTTTTTTTTTTTTATCTCATAATTAGGACTTTTTTTGTCACAGTTATGACTTTTAACTCAGAATTGACTTTTTATGCCATAATTTCAACTTTTTATCTAATAAGTATGACTTTATCTTGATAACTTTTTATTTCATAATTCCCACTTTTTTGTCACAATTTTAACTCGATTACTGCTTAGTATGTCATAATTTTGACTTTATCTCTCATATTTTCAACTTTTCATGCCATAATTGCAACCCCTAATCTCATAATTATTACTTTTTACCTCATAATTCCAACTTTTTATCTCGTAATTATGACTTTGTCATAATTTCATCTTATAATAATGATTGCCATTCTATCAACTTTTTATCTCAATAACTTTATCTCATAATTATGATTTTATGCCATAATTGAGTTTATCTCATAATTTCCTTTGTCACAATTTCAAATTTTTATCTCAAGTATTGCTTAGCATGTCTTAATTTTGACTTGATACCTTCATATTTTCAACTTTTCATGCCATAATTTCGATTTATGTCAATTTCAATTTTTATCTCATAATTATGATTTTTATGTCAAAATTTAGTTATCTTATCATTTTCATTTTTAATGTCATAATTTCAACTTTTTATCTCAAGTATTGCTTAACATCTTAATTCTGACTTGATACCTTCATATTTTCAACTTTATCTCATAATTGTTACTTCTAATACCAAAATTATGACTTTTATCTCATAATCATGACTTAAATTGTCATTTCATAATTATAACTCTTCTGCCTCATAATTGTGATTTACCAATGCATGTTTTTTCTCTCGTGTGGCAGACATAAGCTTCCATACAAAACCACTGTATGTCGACTTCAATATAAATGTTGTCGCCTTGTTCTGCAAATCATGAAAACACAAGAGTTCTGGACCGAAAATGAAAACAGAAATTGAGTACAATTTTTAGCATAGGTGCATACATCTCTCTAGGCTTTAGTTATTGTCATGATGCTCATTTGCATTCTGGAGTCTGAGTTTCTGCAGTCTGGATGGAGGCGAGAGAGAGTGTTTGAAGACGGGCCGCAGGCTGCAGCGCAGGGTCGAGGAGGAGGACGAATATGGCATAAACAGCCTCGCTTCAGATGACCAGAGGTGAAACCATCACATTCTCGCTCACAAACAAACATGCAAACACTTAGAGGAACCGAATCAAATGCTGCACTGTATCCATGATCATGCACAATGACTCAGTAATGGGCCGAAGGGACGAGTGATCTGAAGATGTGTTTATATAAGGTTTAATTAAAAACAAGTTAATTTTCTCTTTACCGTTCATCTGTGGAAAACATGGCTTTATCATTAAACATCCACACTGAAATGACTGAAAGGTGAAATCCTGCATTTCACAGTGGCACATGAGAGCATCACCTGGGACTGTTCAAAAAACAGTAAATATTGAAATGTAATTTTCTGGCGGGACATGGTTGTCATGCATTGCAAACGCCGCGGTCTTTGGTTTCGGGTTTGCCAGGGTCATATTGATTCCTTCGACGGACATCGGTGCTGAATAAAAAGGAGCTAATTTAGTGACTCCTGCTCCGCTGTTTATTTTCCACAGTAAATGCGTGCTTTCAGCGTACAGATTCAGCTAATGGAAAGTGACCTTCTACAGGAAGCAAACAGCAGGGATCAAATGAAGCTCATCAGACGGAGGGTAACCCTGAAAATCCTCAATTACCTTTTCAACCTGCATCCATTCAGGACTAAAACGAATCAACAAATGCTGCTTTACACAACAGTCACGGGTTTCAATAATACACGTGGAAGAAATACTGAAATATACCATATAGCACTACATAAAAAAAGAAACTTACACAGACATGAAAACATAAAAAAAAAAAAAAAAATAATAATAATAATATAGCTCACATTTCACCCTAAAAATGTACATAAAATATGTTAAAAATATATTTAGCATAAGAACATTACAAATAGTGATTGAAATGTAAACATTTTTTTTTACGTTTGTTTATTTTTTTATTGTATTTTTATTGTGACATTATTTTCAAGAAAATTAAAACTTTTTACTAATGCATCCAGATATTTTACTTTTGAGTTTTTTTGTTTGTTTATTTAGCTCAATTTCTTGTCAACGTGTCTCATTAAAATAATTAAAACCATGATTTAAAAAAAAACAAAAAAACAATCAGAATACAGGTAGGGCAGCATAACAAATATTACCATGATATATAAACCAATTGAAAAACTAAATATTGTTATTTTCACATTATTGTAATAATTTAATTAAAATTCTACATTTTTATGCAAATATAATAATACAACTTAATAAAAAAATACATAAAAATTCACATTACAGTAATGAAAATTTGTGGAAAATGCAAAATCTTTATGCAAAATGCAACAATAAAAATAAATAAATAAATTTTATATATATATATATATATATATATAAAAAATTATATAAATATACATATTAAATAATAAATATGATAATATAATTTCTTTCCTTTTTTAAATTTTGGAGTGAAATATGATCTGACATGGCCAGGAAACAGGCATGATTTAACACACACACACACACACACACAGCGCGAGGTGGATGGTGGAAGTTCTGACCTGTTAGTTGGCTGTCGCCGGCAGCGGGTGCGATACGCACATACGGCGTGGTGAGCTGAGTCACAATAATGGCAGCTAGAACAAGAGAAGAGATCCAGCCAAACATGCGCACAGAGAGAGAGAGAGACATGCTGAGGCATCGTTACATCTGTAAGGTTATTAATGCAGAGCAGAGAGACAGACAGACGCTCGTGAGCCGCCGACACAGACAGCACTTCACTCATTTTCCTGTGTGCTTTTGTCATTTTTATTACCTTTTGTTCTTTTTACATGTTGCTTTTTAGGTTTATTTTTTATTTCTGTTTTTATTTATTTCCAGTTAGTAATTTTAACGCATTAAGCTTATTTCAGTTAGTCGTCTTTTTCTGTTTTCTTTTTATATTATATGTGTACTGCGTTAAGCTAACTGAGATTTGTCATAGCACCTGCATATTGTCCTCATTTGTAAGTCGCTTTGGATAAAAGCATCTGCTAAATGACAAAATGTAAATGTCATAAAAACAAACTTTTTTCTCATAATTATGACTTGGTATGCCATAACTGACTATTTAAAATCTCATAATTATATCTTAGTATGTCATAATTTTGACCCTTTTCTCATATTTCTGACTTTTTATCTCATACAGTAATTATGACGTTTTATCTCATAATTTGGCTTTTTCTCAATTATGAATTTTTATCTCATAATTATATCTTAGTATGTCATAATTTTGACCCTTTTCTCACATTTATGCCTATTATCTCATAATTATTACTTATGTCATAATTTTGACACTTTTCTCACATTTATGCCTTTTTATCTCATAATTATTACTTTTTATAGCACAATTTGGCTTTTTCTCAAATATGACATTTTATCTCATAATCATTACTGTCGTAATTTTGATCCTTTTCTCACATTTATGCATTTATCTAATAATTATGACTTTTTATCTCATAATTTAGATTTTTCTCAATTATGACTTTTTATCTCATAATTGTGACTTAGTATGTCATAACTTTGACTTCTTTCTCATAATTTGACCTTTTCTCAATTGTGACTTTTTTTCTTATAATTATGACTTTTTATCTCATAATTATGACCCAGTACGTTATAATTGAGATTTTTTTCTTCTTATAATTATGACTTTTATCTAACTATCTTTTATCTTAAGACTTTTATCTAATGTATTTTATTTTATTTCGGCTTTATTTCAATGAACAGAACAGTATTAATAGTTTTAGTTAATGTCTCATGTATTCTTTGCAGAAAAGTCATTGCCAGAATTTAAACTCAATTGGCCAAACGGTCAAGAAAACATTGTTTTTAAATATATTTAATTAAAGACCACAAACTACCAAAAAAAACAGTCTAATCTAATTATAAATTGATTATTTTACCCAATATTTGTCTTTTCTGTTTCTATGCTTATTTGTCAAGTATTGCATTATTAGCTTAGCAACACACTAATGTAAATCTCTAATGAGCAGATATGCTGCCTATGTAGCGTTCCAAACTCTTACTTTTGAGGGTGTATTTCAGTTTCATAGAGCAGCGGCTCACAAGGGCTTTGGAAAAGAGCTTGAGAAAGACAAAAAGACTTTATTCACATGCTCAGTGAGTAATAACAGCTGGACATTGAAGGTCAGTGAATTACTGCATGAACATTTTTGACATGTATGTGGAAAACACTATAAATCTACCCTTCATGTGTGTTTATGAGACATTTATGTCCTATAGTGTGTCTGTAGGTGTTATGATTGACAGGTATAGAGCGCAACTGCCGCCATAGTCCATGCAAAACCAATTTTATTCAATGCATTTTCATTTTGGACAAACAATAGAGGATTTTCTGCATCAGATGGGTTTCACGTTCACAATTGTTTTCAAATCTAAAGCCACAAACTCTCATTTGCATCGAACAGGCTTGACACCATTAGAGACATGGCATGTAGACAGGAAAATAGATTATGTACCATCTGTGCTCAATTAAATCACAAACAGCGGCGAGAATAGGCCCGAGCGTCGCTAACTGCCGCCCAAAGTCTCGTAACGGTCCACCAGAGGTCAGAAAACACAAAAACACCGCCTTTGTATGTGAAGTCATCGAGTTTCCATCGGAGTGATTCTCCATCTGTCGCGATGTGAGATGATTCCCCTCAGAGCCGTCAGACGCTGCGTCCAAACGCGCTCTTCTGCATTTTAACGTCACATTTTCAATGAGACAGAATGACAATGTGTTTTGTTCATTCTGATTAAACTACCGTCGAATGCAGATAATCAAAGGCTCAAGGACTTTTAACTGACGCATATATGAATGATTCAGTGAGATTCGTTTATTCATTATTTTGTATTAAGAAAGTTACAACTATTTTTAAGAACATGATTTTTTGCATTGTGTTTTCATGACAATTAAACACATTTTACCTTATATTCCATTATTGTAATTCTGTTTTAGTTTTTTGCTTTGTTTTTTTTCTTCAGTTTTTTAAAGATATAACTGAAATAACATTTAAATAAGCAGAAATAAAGTTATTAAAATGAATATTACCATGATATATAAATTAAAGCTAAAACCGTTATTTTCACTGAAAATATATGCAAAATATATATATATTTTTTTCTTAGAATTTATTTTTTTATTTTGCATTAAGACAATTATGCCTATTTTTGGGAACATTAAGAATAGTAATGCATTGCGTGAAGATGTACTAAAGTAGCACTGAAACAAGCAAAATTAATGTTATTAATTTTAGCAAACATTACCATGATATAAAAAGTAAAATTAAAAGCATGGTTATTTTCACATTACAGTAAAAGAAAATGCAAAATATTTACGCAAAATGTAATTTATAATATACATTGCAATAATACATTTATAAATGTAAATTGATAAGTTTTTTTTTTTTTACATTTAGAAAATTAAGCTTATTTTTAAGAACATTAATAATAATAATAATAATAATTATAGTAATATTTTGTGTTTTCATGGCAATTAAACACATTTTATCTTATATTGCAATTCCGTTTTACTTTTGAAGTTTTTCACAATAATTCTTCTTCTAGTTATTTAATTTAACTTAAGCATGAATTACAGTTAAACTGACAAAATGATATAGTTGCAAAACTGCAAACTTAATGACATTAACGAAGGGAAAGAAGAACAATCCAATGACAATAATCGAATAGAAATAAAGGAGAAATATAATATAATAAATAACTATTTAAAGATACTGATTGTGTATATAGTAATAATAATATATTATATATAAGTAGTACATAAATAAATCTAAGTAGTTTGAGAGCATAGGGAAACTGATTATGTCATTTCTTTGTTCAATCCTCTGATTGGTGGAGATTTCTTTGCAGAATCATGGGTAATGTTTTTTTTTTTTTAGTTTTTCACCAGGAATTCTGCTGTTATATCCCATCGATTACCAGCTACGTGGCTCACAGTAGCTCTGTCTTCGTAAGTTACCACAAATAATCAATTCACATCTGGAGGAAATGAAGGATTTTGACTTCCAGACTGTTGCGCTCTATATCTGCTATGATTTGAACATCTTGAATTGATCAGATGTGCCTGTAGTACAACTTATTTACTCACTACTGTCTGAAACGTTGACTATTTGTCACAATGCATAGTGTTTCATAGAATATATAGATATGTGAGTGTTCAGTGTGCAGCGAGTCGAGCTGGAATCAGTGGCAGCGCTGTTCAGCTTTAGGAAACATGTTTCAATCAGTGCACTCGATTACTCTCACACAGACCCACCTTTAGTGGCCACGCGAACACAATCGATCTTAGTTTCCTGCAAGAGACAGAGAGAGAGGTAAAAGGGAAAGCATTAGTTTTGTGTCACACGAGATGCAAACACATGAGCTTCAGTAATAAGAACAGCCGCTCACTTCTGATGAACCCATAAACACAACAAACTCTGAAACACGAGGGAAAAAGCTGCAGATTGCACAGCTAAAATAATGAATGCGTTTACTTACTCTTATTTCCTCAAAACCATCACTTATTTTCACACAAAAATACATTTATGATATTACTTTCTGTATTTCTTGAAAATTTTATGAAATTAAGTTTCAAGTACAAGTTTCAAAGCAGCTTTACAGAAAATCATGATGTTAATGTTAATATATTTTAACATCTTATTGCCATGTTTCCCTGTAAAAATACACAACATTCCTTAAAACAAGATCAATTTATTTTAAAAAACAGAATTTCACAAGAAAATAAGACGTGTTTTTCAGATAATATTTCTTTAGTTTAAGTTTATTTTTGTCCCTTGGTGAAATAGATTTTCTGTGAGATTTAAGGTTATATTACCTGATAACTAATACTAAAATAAATAAATAAATAAATAAATAAAAAGGAAAAAAAACATATTACATTACATATTATTACAGATTACATATATATATATATATATATATATATATATATATATATATATATATATATATATATATGAAGAGCTTTTGCAAAAACAGATAACTAAATTCATGTTTTTTATTATGTTATCATGTTTTTATTGTGTTATTAAGCTGTATTGTTTAGTTATTTTGTAAAATAACCTAATAAAAATAACCTGACTGCAGTTTGATGGAGATTAATTGGAATTCCCAATGAAAAAACATGATTTTTGAATTTAAAAATATATATTTTATATACACATATATATATATATATATATATATATATATATATATATATATATATATATATATACATATATATACATATATATACATAATATAATAACTAAAACTGAAATAAAAAATAAGAATATATAGACATTAAAAACATCTAATAAAAATATAAAATCACACAAAATTACTTAAATTAAAAAAAAAAAATAAAACATAAAAAGTATCTCTATGATACTAAAATAATACCAATGAGATTTCTGCTTGATAAACCAACACAATAAAACAAATAAACAAAATTGAAGATATATTCTCTGAAAACAAGGCTAATTATCTCATGCAATTCTGCTTCAAGTAAATTGATCTTGTTATTAAGGCTGTTTATATGCAATCAGACAAGAGCTAGTGATGGAGTAAATGAGTAAAGGCGTCCAGATAACACTGAATCTCAGCAGAGACGCTTCACGAGCCGTTTCTGCTCCACAGAATCACCAATCTGCTGCGGCGTCTGAGCGCAGCACGCACTCGACGGAAACACTGTGTGCTCCTGCGACGACCGGCAGTTTACTGGAAACGAGACGCCGCTGCTGTAAATCCAGACGCAGAGGAAGGAGTTTCACCAAACGGGAGAATGAAACATGTTTCCAGTGAAAGAGAGAGATTTATCTGGATGGGCCGCTCGTGTCTTACCAATAAAGATGGCAGATGTGAATACTCACAGAAACAGAGGTTTGCACTGGAATCCCTGCAGCTTTATTACAGTGAAATGCACTTATCTAAATATAATATAATATAATATATATATATATATATATATTTATTCCATGGTCTGTCTGAATACTGGATTCTGATTGGCTGGCAGGTATGCAGTATAACCATTTAATGCACAGGTAGTTTCAAGTCAGTTTAATCACCGTTCCATATTAATGCCCTGCTTTAATTGATGCACACTAACCAACACGCATCACTCGCTCACACACACACACACACACACACACACACACACACACACACACACACACACACATATGGAGAGAGAGAGAGAGAGAGAGAGAGAGAGGTCGGAGATTGATTTAAAACTTAAACTTTTATTTCAGCTAGCTTCCTAGGCAATATTTCTCACTTCATGATCTCAGAATTTGAATCTTGAATTAATTTAGTTTAATTTGATGTACTAAAATAAATAAAACAAATTAAATGAAAATTAATAAAAACTATTTAGACGTTTAACTGTGGTAATAAAATGACAAAAACATTACAAAAATTTTAACTAAAATTAAAATAAAAACAGGAAAATAGAAAATAGGAAAAATTGGAGAAATGTATAAACTATATATAAAAACTAAAATAAGCCATAAATTCATATTCTTTAATAAGTAGCTGTATATAAGCATTTACCAGTATATATATATATATATATATATATATATATATATATATATATATATATATATATATATATATATATATATATATATATATATATAATGAAATTGTTATAATATAATATAATACAGTTTTTGTATTAAGTTTAAAAAGTATTTTTATTTGTTTTTGTATTCATGTTAGTTTCATTCATTCACAGGCATAATTAATTTGTTTAATTTTAAAATAAAAACAGAAAATACAAAAATAAAAACTAATTTAAAATATTAAAATAACTTGACTTGTAGATTTCAAACTGACTGGTCTATCTTTAAAGAAAAAATTATATATATATATATATATATATATATATATATATATATATATATATATATATATATATATATATATATATATATATATATATATATATATATATATACACATATACAGATTTGAATTATTATATTGTATAAATAAATTTAAATGATTATATAACATTAGGCAATTCATTTTAAAATTAAAAGTTGCTAACAATAGTTAATGCACTAACATGAACAATGAGCAATTATATTATTACTATTATACTCATTATTGTGCAAATGACTCCAATAAAACCCTACAAAATGAGACATTTTAGAGCAAAGAAGATTTTCCTGACATTTTACTGTTCCATGATATTTGCGTGTTTTCCGTGACCGCTGTGACCCGTAACACGCTCTAAATCTCAGCGTGCGTGACGTTTCTGCTGAGAAACACTGAAAGGCCACGAGAGGTTTGATCTGAAGCAGGATTCCAGGAGCTCGTTTTCTCTAATAAGCCTCGTTCTGGAGACGCTTTACCTGACCTTACGACGAGTCTGCAGAGAGCAAACACCTCACTCACACACACACACACACACACTGAGCACATATTTACACAGCAAACACACAAACACATACACACAGGTATCATAATGCACACACACATCCAGATTAAGAGAAGAGGTGTTTTATAACAGAGTGAAGCAGCGTTAGAGGTGTTCCTCACTTACACACACACGCTCTCACACACACACACACACTCATACGCTCACTCACACACACACGCTCACACACACACACTCGCACACACTCATATGCTCACACACACACTCATACGCACACACACATACGCACACACACACTCTCGCACACTCACACACACGAGTTCTGTAACAGAGGAGCATCTCCCTCTCCTGCACTGAAATAAAGGATCGCCTTTTCATTAGGGTCAATTTGCATATAAAAAAGAGAGATGGCTGATAATTCTAATTTCCAATTAGACTGGAGTGTTAATAATGCATCCGTGAACAGCTGAAGCTCCGAGTCGAGCGTTTAATGCGACTCTGTCCTCACTTCACTTTTATTGCCTGCAAATTCAGCCTCTTCAAACACAGCCAGCCACATTAATGCACCAGATCTTAAACTGTCTTATATCGCTTTATGTACATTGTGTTCTACATATATAAAAGAAAAAATAAACTATACACTATATATATGTATATATATTTGGTTGTGTACCATGGTGATACCATGTTATTTTTATTTTAAAAGTACATTACTAATGTCTGAACATAATCATCAAACATACCAAAAAGTAACTTAGTATTACTACTATTATTACCAATTATGTTATTTTGGTTTTTCAAAGTACCATGGAATTTTTGAATATTTATAAAGATAGAACAGTAAGTTATATATAATACAATTTGTATGTATAGTTAGTTATTTATTAAACCCATATATATATATTTATTTATATATATTTGTTTTTGTTTTTAATATATATAATATTTTTTTAATGTTTTTGCACATTTTTACTATGAAAGTACCATTGTTTTTGGTCATGTACCATGGTTCATTAAAATAAATAAATAAATGTAAAAATTATTTTTAAAATATAATGATTTAATAATAATAACAATAATAATATATTTTTAAAGATTAATAAATAAATAAATAATAATTAATTAATAATAGATATTAATAAATTAATAAAGATTATTATTATTATTATTATTATTATTATTATTATGAACACTAATTTATTATGAACATTAATTCTTAAACCTGTCAGGTTTGCTGGAGGGCATATCAGGTGTGTTTTTTTTCTTAAAATGAATAAACATGAATAAATAAATAATGAATAGATTATTTATTAATAAGCATCAATGAAGAATTGCAGATTCTGCAGATTCTCCACATTCAGCCCTTTGTGTTCGTTTGTTAAACGTTTTCACTTTCTTCAGCTCTTACAGTTTTTTTTCAGCTGCTTTCACACAAAATCTTTTCTTGTCACAGTTTCTGAAAGCTGACGCTCAAACAGCAGAAACACACACCAAATCTGCAAAACATGCACTAATTCTCAGCCTTTGACTCAGTTTTCAGTTTCATAAAACACTTTTTGCAAAACACAACACACAATTCTTTATGCAACACACAGGAATCGATATAAAGGCAAAGGTGTTTGCAAATGTCTGCTTTTGAGATGTGTTTGTGATATTTTGAACGCAGTGCTTCATTTTGCAAGGAATGTGAGGCATTTTGCATTTCATGTGTGCAATTCTTGGATTTGTGTTTAAAGTTTTGAAAAAAAGAGGCAAAGTTTTGAAAATGTGTTTAAGCAGCTGAAAAAAACCCTAATAAACCCTCGTCTAGATCCACAGATTCCTGCAGATGTTCCTTTAACACTAGCACAGGAAACATGAACTCTAAACCTGCTAATAGGCATCTGAAAACAGCAGGCCATAATCTGACCTCGCCAAAGCATCCAGCGCGGTTGTTGTGAGACACTGAAGAAGCCAAATAAATGTGGAAGTTCTGAAAGGCAATAATTGGAGGAGGAGGAGCGTCTGAAGCGCTGAAGGTCAGTGCTGTTCTTCTGTTTCTCTGTAAACCAGTGTCACCGGGGAGAACAGAAACAGCCTCCTGTAATTGCTAGCGCTCTGCTAATTGGGAGCAATTAAAGAACAGCAGCATGCGACGCGAAGAACGCTGGACACATTATTTTACAGCAACAAGCCCAAAACACAGCACACTTGACCCGGAGCAGATAGCAAGGATTCATCGCAGTCACAGAAGATGCTGTTATATTAATCACAAGAGTCTTGAATCTGAAGTTATTTACTCTCATATAAAATCCCAAGTCTTTCAGTGAATTATCGTTATGTCATTATTATTAAATGCACTTTCACACACACACATACATATATATATGTATATATATATATAGCAATCAATGATAATACACATACATATATGTATGCATGCATGCATTGGTGTTTGGTAAAGAGTTTTTGGCTCAAGATCTGCATTTAAAGTCACAGCAAAGGTGTTCAGCTTGGATTAGGACTTGGCTTTCTGCAGACCGGTCAAGTTCTTCCACACTGACTCAATCAATCATTTCTTTTTGAACCTTGCCTTATACACAGAGACATTGACATGTTAGAATAGAAAAGAGTTCTGTCCAAACTGTTGCTTTAAAATTAGAAGCACACAATTCCCTAGAATATCATTATATGCTTAAACATTAAGATCTGTACTCATGGAAATTACTAAAGTAGTCAAACCTGTTCATTAGAAGGGGGTGCCAATACTTTTGGCAATATAGTGTATATATACACACACACACTATATTGCTTATTTATATACAAAATAAATGCTGTTATTTTAATTGCAAGACTCTTAAGTGCATCAGAGTGAGAAAAAGTTCCACTTTAAGGGTGCGTTGCAATAAATAATAATAAAAAATGGAGTCTGGTTTGGTTGTAAAGGGCAGCGTTTAAATTATTCTCGGCCCACTAGCTGCTAATTACCTGCTAGAAGTTCTCATATAACGGCTGTTTTTCTCCTTCAGAGACAAGCACAGCTACTGAAATACATGTGTGATGAGTTTATGATTGTAGTTACTCTTGATTACTAGCACTAGAGTTAGTTTGAGACAGGAGTGATTCCTCAGCTCAGTGATCAGGATCTGAGTCCGTGTGTGTTTTATTGCGTCTCACCCCGTTGGCCGTGCTGACGGCCTGATAGTAGACGCTGTAGCTCTTGTGTGGCAGCAGAGGAAGGTTCCAGTAGCCGTCGTAGGTGCGGTTGTCTCCGACGGTGAAGGGCAGCGGCGTCTGGATGCGAGCGGCCAGGAACTCTGCGCTGAAGTAATACTGTGAGTTCAGCACCGACGCGTTCTGGAAGTGGATGGGAATCGGGTAACAGCGCAGGATCTCAGCGGCTCTCTGAGAACGACGCGGACGCTCCTCTTCTACCACCACCTGATACACACTGCAGGACACACACACACACACGAAACAACGTGAGGTGATTCACAATTCTGTGGAGGAACTGCACATATACAAGATATACTTGTCAACTGAAATGAAATACAGTAAAAAAAAAAAAATCATCGCTGCAAATGTGACTGAACAATATTTATTCATTTAAAATAACCTAGATCTAACATAAATATTTCAGTGGATTTTTGTTTTGTTTTGTTATTATAAAATTCATGATTTTATATATAAAATATATAATGGTTCGGTACGCATGTGTATTTTTCAGACTTGTGCAGAGCGCAGCGCGATCATTCCTTCCTCTGTACTACTAGTTTTATCAAGAATAAACATGACTGAACATCTCATGCCTCGTGTAATCGCTCAATCAGTGTTTCAACCACGGAAAGACATCAACAAAACAGCGAGGGAATAAAATGTCACGAAGCATTTCATTCACCTCAGCAGGTCATCGGTGTCCACAGCTCGTTAGTTCACTAGAGAAACGAAGTCTAGAGAGGAGCATTTCGCTAAATATTACACCATATACTCGTTATATTTGACTAAACCTGTTAGTCTTAATTATTTAATATATGTTTAAATTAATCTGTTATGAAACAATGAGAGATGACAGTGTGTAATTGAATATATTTTAACAAATAGCCTAGAAATTGTATTATTTACAAGTTCATTTAAAAACTGCATTATGTGCAATTTACATGTTTGCATTAAAAAAAATTGTAAAGTTGAGTGTTGATCATCTATTTAAAAATAAATAGTAATTAAATTTAAGTTTGGGTTAAGTTGTTAAGCCTAATTATAACCTTATAATGTAAAAGGCTCCCTATAGTTTTAAGCATAAGCTGAGGTAGATTTTTATCACTAAGAAAATTTAAACTATAACTGAATGTATTTAAAGAAAGAGCAACTTGTTCAGTAAACCACTGTTTAAAAAAAAAAAAAAAAAAAAAAGTAGAGTTTTTCCCTACTGTACTGAAATCATACCGAACCGTGACATTAAAACCGAGGTACGCACCGATATTCATCGACAAGGCTATTATAGAGATTTTGTTTTTAACTGACTTGTCTATCTTTATGAAATACCATGGTTGTTAAGTAAATAATAAATAAATGAATTAATAAATAAATGAATAGTAATATACAAATATATAAATACAATTTTAAAGAAATTATATATATATACACATATATATATATATATATATATATATATATATATATATAAAATAAATAATGGTTCGCACGCATGTGTATTTTTCAGACTTGTGCAGAGCGCAGCGATCATTCCTTCCTCTGTACTACTAGTTTTATCAAGAATAAACATGACTGAACATCTCATGCCTCGTGTAATCGCTCAATCAGTGTTTCAACCACGGAAAGACATCAACAAAACAGCGAGGGAATAAAATGTCACGAAGCATTTCATTCACCTCAGCAGGTCATCGGTGTCCACAGCTCGTTAGTTCACTAGAGAAATGAAGTCTAGAGAGGAGCATTTCGCTAAATATTACACCATATACTCGTTATATTTGACTAAACCTGTTAGTCTTAATTATTTAATATATGTTTAAATTAATCTGTTATGAAACAATGAGAGATGACAGTGTGTAATTGAATATATTTTAACAAATAGCCTAGAAATTGTATTATTTACAAGTTCATTTAAAAACTGCATTATGTGCAATTTACATGTTTGCATTAAAAAAATTGTAAAGTTGAGTGTTGATCATCTATTTAAAAATAAATAGTAATTAAATTTAAGTTTGGGTTAAGTTGTTAAGCCTAATTATAACCTTATAATGTAAAAGGCTCCCTATAGTTTTAAGCATAAGCTGAGGTAGATTTTTATCACTAAGAAAATTTAAACTATAACTGAATGTATTTAAAGAAAGAGCAACTTGTTCAGTAAACCACTGTTTAAAAAAAAAAAAAAAAAAAAAAAAAAGTAGAGTTTTTCCCTACTGTACTGAAATCATACCGAACCGTGACATTAAAACCGAGGTACGTACCGATATTCATCGACAAGGCTATTATAGAGATTTTGTTTTTAACTGACTTGTCTATCTTTATGAAATACCATGGTTGTTAAGTAAATAATAAATAAATGAATTAATAAATAAATGAATAGTAATATACAAATATATAAATACAATTTTAAAGAAATTATATATATATACACATATATATATATATATATATATATATATATATATATATATAAATATATAAATTTATATAAATATATATATATTTGAAAAAAATCACATACCAATATATATGTAATATAAAATCTACAAAAATCTATAAATAAAGAATATTAAAAAAAAAAAAAATATATATATATATATATATATATATATATATATATA
This sequence comes from Onychostoma macrolepis, assembly GCF_012432095.1. Taxonomy (NCBI): domain Eukaryota; kingdom Metazoa; phylum Chordata; class Actinopteri; order Cypriniformes; family Cyprinidae; genus Onychostoma; species Onychostoma macrolepis. The sequence continues at coordinate 939,007 of NC_081178.1, read as the reverse complement.
TATATATATATATATATATATATATATAAATGAGATTAGATAAAAATACAAAAGATGTAATATACAAATATATAAAATATGCAAATAAATAATTTACATATAAAATCAATTCTATAGAAACAAATAAAATATGTAATATAAAAATATATAAATAAAAATATATATTTTTATACATAAATTAATAAATATGTTTTATATAATAAATATAGTAAATATATTTTTATAATATATTCAATTCAAGTTTATTTGTATAGCGCTTTTCACAATACAAATCATTACAAAGCAGCTTTACAGAAAATTTTAAGATTTAGTAATACTTAAAGTACTTAAAGTAAAAATTATATTAAAATATATTCAATTCTATATTTTTTTGTAAGTGATGGCATTCTGACAGCACCTGTATTATGTGCAAGACTGTTTGAGCTTCCAGTAGAATCTGGTATTTCATTTCATTGCAAGTCTTAACAAACATCTGACTGGCAAAATCTCAAACACACAACAGCCAAACGTCTTCAGCAGGAACATATGAGCGGCGCTTCTTGGAAAGCACAGCGAGTCCATGTTTGCTTCAACAGGACAGTGTTTAGCAGGATAATCCGCTGCTGGACCGGCACCGGCGCCGAGATGTTAGCCAAGAGTCTTCCTCTGAACACATTTAATTAACTGGCTAAAGCCAGCGGCCCGAGGCTCATTTACAGCGCCGAGCGGCACGATCCATCTGCAGGGGATCTAAACAGTATGAAGTAAAACCGCATCGTGCTATTCTCAGATATTAAAACACTGAACTCTGACACGCAGGACTGCATTTCTGCTCGAGCTCAGAGAAAAAGAGCCAAACAGCAGCGGAATTACTGAGCTTGATACGGAGGAGAAATAATGGAATATGAAGAGCTTTTCTCTGCAAGTCTCCGGCGGATGAAGAAAGCTGGAGCCGGAGTCTTAGTGAGGATATGGCCTCTGAGACGAATCAGATGAAGCTGAAATTACTGTTGGTATTACAGCTGCACTTCCTCCTGCACTTCCTGTGAATCAGCTGATCGCTCCGAGCACTACGCACTCAAACTGCTTCCTGTTCACTACAGTCAGACCAGCACACAGTCATCTAACTATCATCTGTCCATCCCTCCATCCATCTAGCATCCCTCCATCTGTTCATCTTCTTCCATCCATCCATCCTTCCATCTATTCATCCATCATATATCCATCCATCCATTTATCTTGCATCCCTCCATTTATCTATCCATCTTCTATCAATTCATCTATCCGTCCATCATCTCTCTCCATCCTTCCAACCATCCATCCATCTATTTGTCCATCATCTTCCATCCATCATCTATCTATCATTAATCCATCCATCCATCCATCCATCCATCATCTATCTATCCATATATTCATCCATCCATCCATCTATCTATCCATCTACTAATCCATCCATCCATTCATCCATCCACCTATCCATCTATTCATCCATCCATCCATCCATCCATCCATCATCTATCCATCTATTCATCCATCCATTCATCCATTCATTCATCCATCCATCCTATTCATCCATCCATCCATCCATCATCTATTAATCCATCCATCCATCCATCATCTATCTATCCATCTACTCATCCATCCATCATCTATCTATCATCTACTCATCCATCCATCCATTCATCCATCCACCTATCCATCTATCCATCTATTCATCCATCCATCCATCCATCCATCTATTTGTCCATCATCCTTCCATCCATCATCTATCTATCATTAATCCATCCATCCATCCATCCATCATCTATCTATCTATCCATATATTCATCCATCCATCCATCATCTATCTATCCATCTACTAATCCATCCATCCATTCATCCATCCACCTATCCATCTATTCATCCATCCATCCATCCATCCATCCATCCATCATCTATCCATCTATTCATCCATCCATCCATCCATCCATTCATTCATCCATCCATCCATTCATCCATCCATCCATCCTATTCATCCATCCATCCATCCATCCATCATCTATTAATCCATCCATCCATCCATCATCTATCTATCCATCTACTCATCCATCCATCATCTATCTATCCAACTATTCATCCATCCATCATCTATCTATCATCTACTCATCCATCCATCCATTCATTTATCCATCTATCCATCTACTCATCCATCCATCCATCCATCCATCCATCTATCCATCTATCTATCCATCTATTCATCCATCCTACTCATCCATCCATCCATCCATCCACCTATCCATCTATCTATCCATCTATTCATCCAACATCTATCTATCCATCTACTCATCCATTCATCCCTCCATCTATCTATCTATCCATCCATCCAGCCATCTAGCATCCCTCCATCTATCCATCCATCCATCCATCTATTCATCCATCCATCTTGCATCCCTCCATCTATCTATCTATCCATCCATCTATCTAGCATCCCTCCATCTATCCATCTTCTATCCATCCATCTATCTAGCATCCCTCCATCTATCCATCTTCTGTCCATCCATCTATCCATTCATCATCTCTGTCCATCCACCATCTATCAATCCATCCACCCATCCATCATCTATCTATTCATCTATCTTCTATCTAACATCCCTCCATCTGTCGATCCATCCATCTACCCCCCATCTAACATCCCTCTATCAATCCAATCTTTCCATCATCTATCCATCCTTGTACCATCTAATCATCCATCCATCCACCCATCATCCATCTAGCATCCCTCCATCGATCTCTTCATATGAGTTCAGTCTTTGATCAGAAGCTCATTTCTCTGTTTTCTGTTCGTGACGGCAGCAGTGAAGTCAGCACTGCAGCTCGATCCCTTCAAACGAACCCGCAATTAAAACGTGTGATTGGTGCAATTAGCTGAACATTATCCCGGACTGATTAATAATTGAATTAAGAGGGCTTTAGGTTAATCAGACACGGATGAATTATTTCATAAAGGTTAATAGAATCCATAACTTTTGTTGGGGAATCATTTAGTCATTCGCTAATCGCCTACATGATGTTCAGCTGTAAATCCGGTGAAAGCGAGCAGATCCTCCGACGGAAGAAGGTCAAACCCCTACATTGAGCACAAACCAAAATAAACCTGTTTTCTGGGGGGAGAAATTGTGTTTTAATAAAATAATCTGGGAAAAAAAAAAAAAATCTAAAATAAATCTAAAATAAATAAATGAATAAAAATATATCATAAAAAAAATAACCCTATATTTATGTTTATATGCACAGTATATATATATATATATATATATATATATATATATATATATATATATATATATATATATATATATATATATATATATATATGCACAGTATATGTATATATATATATATATATATATATATATATATATATATATATATATATATATAGCTTTAAAGATATAACCAATATCTTTACCAATATAAATATGACCAATATAAAATCAAATAATCTAAAATAAATATCTAAAATAAAATAAAATATAATATACACCGTTTATATGCATGCTAGCAATTAAATATTAAATATAACTAAATTTATTTAAAAATAAACATATGGGGGTGGGGGGGTTCTTTTTTTAAGTAATGTTTTTAAGTTTAGCGTGTTACTACACAACTACAGACACTATTTGGATCAGACGGCATCAAATATTAATTAGAGACCGAGAGGCGAGTGATAGGATGTTTAATGACGAGCCGGTGCTGAGAAGAACAAAGGGCAGATCTGGAGCGTCAGCAGAGAATAATTCAGCTGCTAAAGAGCAGAACAAGGCTTTTCTGAAGATTTACTGCTGACTTAAAGGCCAGCCATTACTTTACAGATATGACATCGACCGCTGTGATCTACAGACCTTCAGCTGAACCGCAGACACACATCACACACTCCAACACACATCAGCACCAAACACACACAGCTGTATGAAGCACAATCATCATCATCATCATTAGGACTACGCTTTATTTTTCAGAAACAAGCTGTGAATGTGACACAGACACAAACACTTCCTGCAGATTCATTCCTAGCACTCAGCGTATGTATGCGTCTTTCATTAGGAAGTCGTTAACACATACTGTCATACATATTATGAATATGAATATTATGCTTATGAATATTCACATATTACTTAAATGTGCAACTGTTTGAATTCATAGAGGGTCCTAAAGTCTGATACCACCAGCAGAATATGTCTATTTAGCACTTTTCTATACATAAAAACAAGTGTGTATTGCATATTACAATAATAAAATATAATATTTCTTCTATTAAAAATATAAAACATGAATACGAAAAATGTCTTATTTATGTTAAGATATTTTACTATAACTTTCCAAAAAAAAGAAAGAATTGTTTTTCAGCTCTAAATGAAATTTAAATAAAGAATAAATAAACTAACAAATAAAAAATCTAAGTGACTTTGGTGATGTACATTAATTCTAATTTTTCTAAATTCTAAAATTATTTTTATTGAAATTAAAAACAAACAAACAAACAAACAAAAACTAATGATTGAACTAATTAACAGGTTCTTGTGATTTTAGTAATATTTATTATTCCTAACTTTTTAAAATTCTAAAACTTTTTTTTTATTTTAACAAACAAACAAACAAACAAACAAACAAACAGACAAACAGACAAATAACATAACCAACCAACCAACTAAATAAATAAATATCCAAATAATAAGTACAGTAAATAAATTAAATTCACAGGTTTTAGCCATTTTTAGTGTAGTATATTCTAAAACTGTGTTTTGCAGCTTTAATAGACATAAAAAATTTAATAAATATACAACTAACAAACTAAATAAATACATATATAACCAACCAACCAAATAAATAAATAAAAAAAATTAAATGAATAGGTTTTTAGTGATTTTTAGTGATGTGGTATATTATTTATAACCTTTCGCAATTCTAAAACTATGTTTTCAAGCTTTAATTAAAATGAATAAATATTTAATTAAATTACATTAACATGTTTTAGTGTGGTCAGTGTCGACTTTTGGAACCTGCTTTATATGAATATAAATGTACATTATTCTTAAGTGTCACATAAGTAATAATGACTGCTGTTTGTTGCTTTGTTTTCAGACATGTTGGTTTTCTCAAATGCAGTAAATCTTCCTCTCGTTCCAGCCACTGCATTTGGCCTCCAGGATCAGAGACCTTACAAACTCGTCCTTTAATTAACGAGGAGGAAGCTGAAGCCATGGCAACCGGAAGCTGCTGGAGCGCTATGTGAGGGGAGCTCGTTAGAAACACGTAATCAGCACACGGACAATACAACAAGCCAATAAAACCTGCATCAACAACAACAGAGAGAGAGAGAGAGAGAGAGGATTCTGGGTTCAGATGATTCATATCTCAGTCCGAGTGTGATGTATGTGAAGTTAAGGCCGAGCGCTGCACAGCCTCGTGTGTCCCGCAGATTTAATAGCATCTCTAAAGATCCCTGATTTACTTCCTCTTTCATAAACCTGCCTCAGATTTACACCTGATTCTGGAGGACAGCAGCTCCGATAATGGAAAACACTGACAGTGATTCACTTTCAGGAAGATTTACAGTCGAGAGTCCGACAGAGGAAACAGGTTTCAGGACAAAACAAACAAAACAAAACAAAACCCCTAAACGAACATGTCCAGGCCGTAAAATTTAAAAAAAGTTTTCTTATTTTGGACAGTACTATGGTATAAAGTACTCATTGGAAAATTGGTGTGAATTTTCACACTCAATTTATTTTAAAATTTATCTGACCTTTTTTTTTTTTTTTAAATAATAAGATATTTAAATAATAAAGTAAAATAAAAATACATGTTTTTTGCATTACAGTAAGAGTTGGAGTTTAGATTTTAAGAAATAATTTTAAAATAAAATAAAAAGTACTAGCTAAGAAATGGTCTGAACAAAGTCACACACATTTTTAACTGAAATAATACTTAAAATAAAATAATCAAACTATTTTTTACATTATAAAAGTAATAAAAAGTGATGAGAATTTGGGGTAAAATGTTATAGTTTTTTTTTTTTTATAAAAATAATATATATATTTTTTTTAAATATCATTGGACAGTTGGTGTGAGCATAAAGTCACACATTTTCAATTTGAATAATACATAAAATAACTTTTAAAAACGTTTTTGCATTACAATCATGAGAATTTGGGGTAAATCTGACTGATTGTTTTTAAATAATAATTTATATAAAAAAGTACTCACAATTGTGAGTCACACAATTTTAATGCTTAAAATAAAAAAGGATTACAGTAATGAGAATTTAGGGTAAAATGGGATTTTTTTAAACAATTAATTATTTTTTAAAGTCACAGACACATTTTCAACTTTAAAAAATACTTTAAATAAATTAGTAAATATTTTTTGCATTACAGTAATGATAATTTGAGGCAAAATATGATTTATTTTATTTTATTTTTATAAATAATTATTTCATAGGTCATTTGAAAAATGGGGTGAGCCTAAATTTTCAATTTAAATAAGATTTAATAAAATAAAATAAAATTTAAAGATGCATTGCAATTAAGAGAATTAAAATTTATTTAAAAAAAATTAATAATGAAAATAAAATAAAAACACTGGTTCTAAAACCAGGCCTAATTTTCTTTCTTTTTGAGCTAAATATGATCTGAAGTTGAGAATCAACCAAAAAGTCATAAAATTCTATAAAGACAAAATGCTGTTATGATTTCAACAGAAGTTAATAAAAATCAACTTGGAATAAAATATCCTAAAATGACAGAAAGGATCATAAAAGGACGATCAGGGGCTGTAAAACCAGCACGACTGGTTCCGCTGCTGTTCTTTAAGAGGAACCGGGGAAATCAAAAGAGGATAAAGATTTCTTAGCATATGATCCACGCAATAATAAAAGCTGCTTTCTGTCATCATCAGCGATGCGCAGAGATACGCAGAGACTCTCCTGAGACGCCTCCTGAAGAAACAATAGCAGAAAAGAGCAGCCGCCTCGAGGGACGAGAGCGAGAACAATCCCATGGTCTCCTGAAATAGAGGAGAGCGGCTGCTTCCACATTACAGAGAGAGAACCCTGCGGAGGCGACGGCCGAAAAACAGCAGCCAAACTGACAAACGTTCACACTGATCCCCTTACGCCATTGTGCCAGACTTCAGAAAACATCTCGTCTGCCGTGAAAAGACCAACACGCGCTCGCATTCAGTTCAGTCCTACGCGCTCGCATTCAACGCTCGCTCGAAGCAATCCCATCGCATTCATGATCGGCATCAAACATCTGCTGTTTGAGATGCCGTTTAATCTCGCCTCGTGTTTTCACATTTACACGCGGCAGATATAAAGGCAAAGCAGCTGTGACCAATTTCTGCCAAAATAGACACCATGATACTCATGAAGCCACACACATTTTCAATTGAAGTAATGCATCTTATATGTGTGTGTGTACATATATATACTGCATATACATGCATAAAGTTACACATATTTCCTTTTTAAATGATACTAAAAATTTAATTAAATTAAGCACTTTTGACATTACAGTAATGATAATTTAGAATAAAATGCAAATCTTTTATCATGTGTGTATATACATATGTGTGTGTATATGTAAGGGATAATCAACGGCTAGCTGTGTATTAAACGATTTGAATGCAGGACGTGGAGGCGAAGAACCGCCCGACGCGCAGCGGAGTGCATTCAAATCGTTTAATGCACAGCTAGCCGTTGATTATCCCCTTTATGCCATGGTCATTTCCCAGCATTCACATATTAAAGATGTTAATAATATTTGACCGGAACGATAAAAATGATGGTTATTTTCGTCTGTATTACTATTTAACTGTAACTGTATGTTACTATGGTTACCAATGTTTATAGGAAGCGCATTAATATAGAACGTGATTAAACTGACCTGGAACTACCTGTGCAGTTCAACACCTGCCAGCCAATCAGAATCCAGTATTCAGACAGACCATGGTATATATATACACACACACACACACACAAACATATACAGTACATATATATATATGTGTGTGTGTGTGTGTGTGTGTGTGTGTGTGTGTGTGTGTGTTGAAAAATTGTTGTGATCAAATATGTACACATTTTCTATATAATTAATAATAAATTAAATATAATATTTTTTGCATTACAGTAATGATAATTTAGGCCAAAATGTGAACTGAAAAAATGTTTACTACCCACTGGGCATAAAGTCACACTCCTTTCCATTTTAATTAATGTATAATAATAATAATAATAATAATAATAATAATAACAACCTACATTCATTGTAGTAATTACAGTAACGGTGGGAAAAAATTAAATTAAATTAAAAATAATATTTTTGCATTACAGTAATGATAATTTAGGGTAAAATGTGATGTCTTTCATAATTTAAAAAATAAGTTTTTACTACTCACTGCGCATAAAGTCACACTCATTTCTATTTTAAATTAAATTAAATTAAATTAAATTAAATTAAATTAAATTAAATTAAATTAAATTAAATTAAAATGAAATTAATGTATAATAATAATAATAATAATAATAATAATAATAATAACCTACATTCGTTGTAACTGTAGTAATTACAGTAATAGGGAAAAATTAAATTAAATTAAATTAAAATAAAAAAGTAAATAAAATTAAAATGAATGTATAATAATAATAATAATAATAACCTACATTCGTTGTAACTGTAGTAATTACAGTAATGGGGAAAAAATTAAATTAAAAATAATATTTTTGCATTACAGTAATGATAATTTAGGGTAAAATGTGATGTCTTATAATTAAAAAAAAGTTTTTACTACTCACTGCACATAAAGTCACACTCATTTCCATTTGAAAATAAAAGTAAATAAAAATAAAATGAATGTATAATAATAACAACAATAACCTACATTCATTGTAATTGTAGTAATTACAGTAATGGGGAAAAAATACACATGTATAACACAAACATATAAACATATATACATACACAAACATCAAAATCCATCTTATCTGCTATGAAAGCCATGAAAAACACAGCAAACGTGCTCTGATTGAATTAAGTGTTTTCAGTCGTACACGCTTGTATTGAACGCTTTCCCAAAGCAATCGAATCGCATTTATGATGAGGATGAAAACATCTGCTGTTAGAGAAGCTGTTTAACCTCGCAGTCGTGTTTTCACGTTTACACGCATCGAATATAAAGGCACCTCGGCTCAAACCAGCTGTGACCAATTTCTGCCAGAATACAGCAGGAATGTGAAAGCGTTTAAAAACACGTTTCTATTTTCATCCAGCTGCGCCACTTTGTTCGCCGCTTTTCTAATTTCCCCCGGCTTCACCTGAACGCCGTCTCAGTCGCATGATCTCTGTCAGAAACATACAGCCACTGCGTTTCACTCTGAATAACGTCACACTGGGATCCAGACTCCAGACGCTGACATACTCATTGAACAATTGCTGTGTCACACACATTTTTAATTGAAATAATACTTATTTATTTATTTATTTATGTATGCATGCATGCAAGCATGTAAGTAAGTAATAGAAATCTGGGGTAAAATGCAGTATTTTATCATTTAAAAAAATATATTTTAGTACTTATTGAAAAATTGTTGTGAGCATAAAGCCACACACATTTTAAAATTAAATAATACTAAACTAAAATAAATAAATAAAAGCACTACAGTAAAGAATTATTTATTTATGCAAGTAAGTAATAGAAATTTGGGGTAAAATGCTATTTTTTTTAAATAATTTTTAAAAACTATTTTAGTACTCATTGAAAAATTGTTATGTGCCACATACATTTTAAAATTAAATAATACTAAAATAAAAAAAATTATTTAAAAAAAGCATTACAGTAAGGAGAATTTATTTATTTATCTAGCTTTACAGTAATGAGAATTTTGGGTAAAACCTAATTTTTTAAATAAAATAATTAATAAAAGTACAAATTAATTTTGAAAATTAATTAAAAAATACAAGTGATAATAATAATAATTAATTAATAATGCTTTAATAAAATTTGTAGCTATTGCAGTAATGGAAATTTTATTTTATAAAATAATACATTTCATTTATATACAATAACATATAATATTATTTCTCAGAAAACCAGCTTTAATATATTGTCATTTTGCATCTCAATTAAATGTTTCTTGATTTAAGAATGTATTTGAAATGCAAAACAGTATAAAAATTTCATAAAATATTATAACAAAAAATATTCTGAGGAAGAATAAGACTTTGTGCACTAAAGATATGCATTTAATTATTTATTAAATAATTTCTTTGTTGAATTTCTAACAAAAATAACCATATTATGATACTGATTTTGGACCAGCATTAGTTTTTTTTTTTAATATTTTGAATACATTTTTATATTTGTATTTTCCATTTTTCATTCTAGTTATCATTATTACAATTTTTTTATATATATTTTTATATGGTTTTCACTCAAGTTTGTTATTTTAGTACATCAAGTTAAACTAAATGAAAACTGCTTTGGCAACTACCTGAAATAAGCTCAAGTTTTTTCAGTTATTGAGTTATTGTTTATTTGGAGATATGAGTGTGTGAGTGGAAATCTATGCTAAAGCGTGACGTGGCAGTTACTCAACGCTGGGCTAAAGCACCCAAACACAAATCCCCTTCTTCATGTGCCAAATCACGCTCGCCACCACTAAACAAAACCCACCCTTACGCTGTAATTAACGAGACGTGCGTTTCATTAAGACCTGCCAGAGCTAATTAAGATGACGGGGATCACAGGAATCGGCCGTTTTCTCTGCTGAATCTGAATCATGCATGAAGACGCTGTGAAAGAGAAAGCGTTTCCAGACTGAAGGCGACTCGAGAGACGCTTCGAACAGCATCTTTTGTCACCCGTCTGTCCTCCTCCATTAAAACGCCCTCGGACAAGAACGGCGTCTGAATATTTCACCGTAAAGTCAGAAGTGCAAAAACAGCCGCGTGGTTTATTCATGCTTCCATCATTCATTCATCAAGATTTCGGCTGAAAATAAAGCTAAAGTCTTCCTCAGAAAGAACAGCCCAGACTCAAGGCGTTCAACAACAACAAAATAACAGCAACTATTCACTTTTCACCCACTGTTATTTTAAAATCACTGATTTATTAATATTTTAATTTGAAGTAGTTTTTGTAAATTTATTTATTTATGTGTCTATATCATTTTTATTTAAGTTTTAGATTAAGTTATTTTAGTACAGCAAGAGAAACTAAATGAAAAGGAGAAATGTTGCTTTGGCAACTAGCTGAAATAAAATTAGTTAATATTGAAATAAAATAATTAACTAAATATAATAACATATTACAATGATTTCAATATAATTAAAAATATATTTTTCTATATTTTGTTTCAGTTATTGCTTATTTTAAGTAGCAAATGTTTTTATAATTTTAGTTTTAGTGAAGTATAATAATTTTGTTTTGATAACAGAACATCCAAGAAGTTTTGTCAGAACTGAGACTCGACTGACACTAAGTTCAGGACGACTGTACGTTTCTCTCATTCTTTAATGAGCAGCAGATATCAGTAATTGAACGACTGGACGGTTCGAGATCATTAAGAGAGAAATGAGAGAGAGAACAGAACGTTTATTTTACTAAGTTTATTTTCACCCAAAATATAACGTTTACTTATAATGCTCTACAAACGCGAATGTTAAAATGGCCAGTTTTTTGCTGGGATAATAACTCTATTTAAATGTCACTAAAATGTTTCTTACAACATTCTACTAACTTTATTTTTATCCAAAAATAAATAAATAAATAAAATAATAATAATAAATATATTATAATTATATTTTATATATATATATATATATATATATATATATATATATATATATATATATATATATATATATATATATATATATATATATATATATTTTTTTTTTTTTTTTTATATATATATTTTAAGAACATATTTCATATTTCATATTTCCGTTTTCTTGTGACTATAATGTTATTAAAAGGTTACAAAAACTTTTCTATAAATTAGCGTTATTTCTTATTTACATTTAATGCAGAGATTAATTTTTCCATTAGCAGAACCTCATTCATCTAATATATATACACACACTTCAAATGCAAATGTGTTCATTAATCAGTGCATTTGCATGTTCACGGTTCTCTGACGATAGTTAATGGTCACATGACATGCAGGTAAACAAATAAAACATTTTATCTTTTTTTACTAAGTGGTTATATTATTTATAGAATTATTTATTTCAATTTTACATTTTTATGATTTCAATTTATTAGCTTTTCATTTAAAAACAAACACAAACAAAAATTCTATATGTTTGTTTTTATTTTAATTTTAAAAAACACCTGTCCCTCTAACACTTGTACTCTATTCTAATTCTATTTTCATCAATGTTTTCTTTTCTTTCTTTTTTTTAAAAAACACTTGACTTTCTTTGCATTCTATTTGTCTAACTGCTTGTTTTCTTTTTTTATTATTAAAAATGACCATCTAACACTAGTGTTTTTCTATTAACCCTACTCTTTTTCTATTCTATATACTTGTTTCTGCTGTTTGAGTGACAGCTTTCAGAAACTATGTGACAAGGAAAGATTTTATGTGTAACAGTTGAAAAAAGCTGTAAAGTTATATGAACTTTACTTTAAGAATGTTTTTTTTTTTTCCCTAACATTTATTTAACTTTTAAAAAAACTTTTTTTTCAGTTTTTTTTAATATATATATAAAACTGTTAGAGATCTTTTCTAAAGTCGTGGTCCTAACCCTGCTATCCCGCTGCCGTCTCGACTCTCTGACTCTTAATAGAGGCTTTTAAACGCCGCAGGAACAGAGTCACACAGCTTCACGCTGATCCACCGAAACGCTTTCAGCGCCAGATTCACTGAACGAAGGTCATCTGATACCACATCATCTGTAGGTAACGTCTCACACGCGCTGAAGCTCTGAGTGTTCTCAATAACACTCACATTTACATGGATTCATCCTGCAGATGCTTTTATCCTCACTTTCTGTTCTGCCAGGGCTGCATTACCTGCGACCCTCGACCAGAAGCATCTGCTGAATAATGAAGGAGCTGCAGACATTATCATCACGAGCGCAAACACACACGAATCACTCAGACGGAGAGGAATCGCCGGAGAAATCAAATGTGGGGCCAAAAGACCGCTTGACCAGGATTCTGAGTGAAGGAAACCGGGGCGAGACGTGACGCTTTAGCCCCACATCTTCAAAACACAAGAAGAGCGTCGTGCCGAGAGCAAACACTCAAAACACAAATCACTGACACTGCATTAACAATCTGAACAGCATCTCAGTTCATTTGCTTCTCACTGTATTTTCTTCCTCATCATTATTATCATTGTTTTTGCAGTTTTATTTCTAAGACAAAAATCTATTACTAATGTAATATAACCAGGGTTCCTATTATTATTATTATTATTATTAAATGAAACTAAATCCATTTAAATCATTACTTAAATTAGAAAACATTATCTGAATAAAATATAACATTTAAATTTATTTTATATTAGTTGAAGTACGAAACTAACTAACTAAATAAAATAAAAAATAAAAAAACTTAACTACATAGACATGTAATAAAAAAATGACAAAAATACACAGAATTACTAAGACTTTCACTAGATTTAAAGTTGAAATATAAAAATCTATCAAATCTATTTCAAAATATTCACAGAAATATGATAGTACATTTATGATGATTAAAAATAACTAAAAACACTGAATACAAATGCACTGTAAAATAAAAAAATTAATATTTCAAAATAAGCATATTAATAAATTTTATTATAATCATCACCACCATCATCATTACTACATTTTTATCTGTTGCAACTAGGGATGCACCGATTGTTCGGCAACCGAAATTGTTCGGCCGAAAATAGCAAAAAAATCTCTTTCGGTGTTAAGCGAAAAGACCGAATAAATTGAACCGAACAATGACGTGACGCGATCAAATAGAGTTATGTTTTCTAATACAAGCAGGGATTGCATGTATTCAAACAGCGCTGCACGAGTCATGGTGCCAGGGTTCAAAGTCCAAAGCGCGAGGAACATCTGCGTTAAAACACTGTAGCCTACTCGTCTTTTGCTCAGTAACAGTTATTTTTTTTTTAAAGACACATGACAATGTGATAAGTGCTACAAACATCTTCCCAAATTCGTAATGAGAATCATTTAAATATCTGCATGCTGTTGTCAACAAAAGAAGCACTAAAATCTTCCAGCGGTTTCTGCCAAAATAAAGTCTAAGAAAAGCAACAACTCCAT
>NC_081178.1:909716-919716 GCF_012432095.1 Onychostoma macrolepis | reverse complement strand
AGAAATTATATAGATATTAAAAAACAAATAAATTAAGAAATGTTTAAAAAAAAAACATAGCAAAATATGAAGCAAAACCTTGGAGACTATTAATAAAAAACTATTATAGCACCTAAATGACGCTAAAATAACACTGATTGACATGAGGATGATCATAATTGGGGGTTCATGTCACATAAATGACTGAAAACCCCTGGGTTTAAATCAGTTCTCCAAGATCCAGCAGATCCTCAACTGATGCAGAACCTGACAGGAGACAGGAGTCAAACACAAACACACACGTGTGCAATTCATGAAGCCAATGGAGGCCTGACCCCGGATCAGCACATTTATCATGATCACAGTCCCGCTCCATCATTACTGTGTTTCAGAGCAAAGCACTTAACCCAGAATGCACTGGGGCGACTCGCTGTCAGTGCAATTACTGCACAAACCCAAGCTCATCCGTGTGACGGAGAACACACCTGCATGGCTTCAACCCTGCCGAAACCAAACGCCACGGAGGAGCGACTCTAATGAGGCAGAAAGCTTTTGTTTGGTCCCTTTCCCTTCGCGAGCGGCACAGATCGCAGCCCTGACACTTCCTTAAAGGCGAGCGCGATGACAGAATGTAATTTCAGAACGTGAACCTGACAGCTTAATTGGTCGCATTTCCACAAATGAAGTTCTGCAACAATGAGTCTTTTGAGCGGCGCTTTGTTCCGAGTTTCCAGCCGCAGAATGAGTCACGCGCTTCTGAAATCATCACAAAACTGTAACAGCCAAAATATACTGTTCTTCAATAATAGACGGACTGAAACGACGCTTGCAACACATTTCACTCCCATAATGCAATGCACTTTTAGTCTTTGAGGGTTGTGCATTTTATATATGCAAGTTTATTTACTTGCTCACCAATGGATTCTGAATGGGTGCCGTCCACACCACTCCAGTCCATCAGTTAACATCTGGAGAATCAAGACATTTTTATAATAAAAATAGAGTCCATGATAATAATAATAATAATAACACTTCCTCCAGTCATAAAGTGCATCTCCTGTCGTCTCTCGCATCAAAATCCAGCCACATGTTTGTTTAGATCTGTTTTGGCTTGTAAACAGTGCTTGATCTGCAGATTTCTCTCCTGATTCAGACCAGAACACTGTTTCACTGGAGGAAGCGTTATCCAGTTAACAAGGAATGGTTTGAGAACGTTCTGGCAAGGTTCTCTCAACGTTATAAACAAACATTCTTCCAGCAACATTAACAGAATGTTAGTTCAGAATTATCTGGTTTATAATAATGTCCTCAAAACAATATTCATACATTGCTTATGGAACTTTTTTCCTGAAATGTTTCAGTTGAACGTTCATCTAACGTTTTTTAAATGTTGCTACTTGTTTCAGAACATTCAAAAGTAACATTCCCATGATGTTTGCAAAATGATGTTTCCTTAATGTTCGCATAACCAAGAAAAAAACAAAAAAACATTCTTCAAAGGTTGTCAAATCCAAAACACAACATTCTTAGAACATTTTTGTTGGATGGAATTATGGATTATGGACTCGTTTAGTTAAAAACGTCTTAATGCTGGATTTGTGTCTTCTCCAGATGTTAACTGATGGACTGGAGTGCTGTGGATTATTGTGATGTTTTTATCAGACTCTCATTCTGACGGCACCCATTCACTGCAGAGCATCCATTGCTGAGACACTGATGCAGAGACACACTTCTACAAACCTGATGAACAAACAAACTCATCCTGATCTCGGATGAACTGAGGATGAGGATATTTAATTTTAATTTATCAGACTCTCATTCTGACGGCACCCATTCACTGCAGAGACACATTTCTACAAACCTGATGAACAAACAAACTCATCCTGATCTCGGATGGCCCGAGGGGGAGCACTTTTTCATTTTTGGGTGAACTATTCCTTTAATAACAGACAGACTAGAGCTTTAGCGCTCGCAACCCATTTCACTTCCATAATACAATGCATTTCCTAGTTATTCAACAAGCTGTTTCAGATTTAAGAGCAAGTTATTCAACTTGGATGATTACGTAGATATCGTTCTCAACAGAATCAATCAGAGCAGGAAGCAGAATCAGTGTTTTTTCCCGTAAAGGAAACATGTTTCCTCCTGCCACATTCCTGCTGCGTGAGCTTGCTGCGGTATGTGCTTCTGTTTGTTATTCTAGTGCCACAAATCCCAGTCTTTTACTGCCACCCAAACAATGAAAATCCCCTCCGACAGGACGGCCAGCACACAATCAGATGAGGCTTTTACTAGTTCATATGAACACCGTCTCAGATACTTCTCCATTCTGAGAAAAAGTGAACATGGAGAGAGCACATCCAGCTGACAAAAAATATATTCTAAGAAAGTTTTGCTAACTTTCCCATTAGAGGTATAGCTCACCCAAAAATGACAATATTGTCAGCATTTACTCGCCCTCATGTCTAAGTTTCTTTTTTATGTTGAACACAAAAGAAGATATTTTGAAGAATTTAGAACCAAACAGTCGTTGGTCCCCGTTGACTAGGAAAAGAAATACTATGGAAGTCAATGGGGACCGTCGACTGTTTGATTACAAGCATCTTTCAAAGTATCTTCTTTTATGTTCCACAGAAGAAAGAAACTCGTACAGGTTTGGAACGACATGAGTGTGAGTAAATTATGACAAAAATTTCATTTTTGGGTGACCTGAACGCCGTTTAACTCCATCGGAAAGCACCGGCTGATAACAGAAATCTAACATGAATTATGGCTGCAATGCAATCATAAAAACAACAATTATATATCTACAGCAAATCATAAAAGTACCAAAAAATATATATATATGATTTGTTTGATGACCAGCATTCTTCAAAATATCTTCTTTTATGTTCCACACAAGAAACTCATACAGGTTTGGAACAACACAAAATTTACTCATTTACTCATTATTCATTTTGGGTGAACTGTCCCTTTAATTTACAAAAATGTTATTTCTGAATGTTCTCTGAATGTCCAATTTTTTTAAAAATGTTTCAGAAATGTTTTTTTTGTTCTTGGTTATATAAAGATTAAGGGAACATTCCATTTTGTATCATTTTGCAACATTATGGGAATGTTACTTCTGAACGTTCCGAAACAAGTAGCAACATTTAAAAAATGTTACATGAATGTAGCAGCATTGTTCAGAGAACATTCAAAAGTAACGTTCCCATAACGACTGCATGGAATGGAATAATGTTCCCATTCACATGAAAAAAACTAGATGTTTTGAACATTCAGAAATGACATTTTCATAGCTTGATGGGAATGTTTGCGAACAGATTTTTGTAAGTTGGGTGTCTTTTTCTCCGGAGAAACCGTCTCATTTCTTTTCTGTAATTGTTGCAGTGGCTCTTTTTTAATGGAATCTCGGCACCGCTGACCTGAACGGCGTTTAACTCCGTCAGAAAGCGCCGCTGCTAACAGATCGTGTTAACATGCTCGTTCCTTCAGATCTAAAGGTTATTATTTTAGATTTATTAGTCAATTAAGAGCGTGCAGAATGAAATACGGCAGCGTTCTGCGGAAGATGAATGCTGCAGGCTGAAGGAATCGGGACTCACTTCATACTGTTTGATTATGCCGTACGTCTGGAGCGGTTCTCTCCATCTGAGGGCAATCTTCTCCTCGTATGTGCTTCCTTGGATGGACTCCTGCGGAACGGCGCCGGGAACTGGAAACACGAGAAAACACAAGAAATGAACAAAACAGCGAGACACAGAACTGATCAGAGTCTGCTGATCAAACCCATATAGATTTGAAGAGACTCTGATGTGTTTTAAATCAATATTCTCTTGTATTCAATATGTAATGCTAAAATGAACGGCCTCCAAGCATGAGAAGGATTATTCATCTATTCAGTCAAAGGAATATGGAAGCGACCCGAGGCCTGCTTGCTGTTCCTTGACCTCTGAACATCTCTCCAGAGGTTCCTGCTTCAGCCTTGACAGCAGGCTTCTTGTGTTTTCAGTGTTCCTCATCAAACATGCTGTTTAAACAGACGCTATTGTGTAGGAGAAATAACACACTTAACACTCAAACTCAAAAGAACCGAAGCCATTCATGGCCATTCATGATGGGGAAAAAAGCGTTAAAGAGTTCATTTGTTGAAAAAAAAAAAAAAAAAATGTTATTTGGCCATAGCCAGAAAAACATTTATTGTATTATTTAAAAAAATAAAAAAATAAATAAAATAAAAATAATGTCAATTTTTATCATACAGATATTTTGCGCTTGCAAGAAAATGTAGAAATTAAACACATACATATACATATATATATATATATATACACATTAATATATATAAAATGCTACAGCCAGAAAATACCAAGAATTTTTTTTTTTTTTTACTTTTTAAAAAATAAATGTCATTTATCATACAGACTCCTAATATTATATTAAGTTAAATGCGTTGTTAAGATCAAACTTTCGTTTTAGCAAGAAAATGTTTAAATTAAACTTGAATTATGGCTGCAGCCAAATCATTAAAAAAAAAAAAAAAAATTAAATACATTTTTTTAATAAGTCTTAATATAACATTAATATGAATGTTTTGTTTTTGCAAGAAAATTCATGAATTTGAAATCATAACACATACCAATGATAATAAAAATCATAATTGCTATTATTAATAATAATAATAATAATATTGTTTTAATAAAATGTATCATACAGACTCTTAATGTATCATTAAGATAAATGTTTTTGTTTTTAAGATTGTTTTTTTTTTTAAAGGGAATTTCAAAATGAAAAGAAATACAGCTAAATCATAAAAATGCCAATAAAATACATTTTTTTACATAAAACATTTTATTAAAAAATGTCAATGTTTTTCATATGGACTCTTAATATAACATTAAAATGAGTAAGTCTGATGCTGCAGCCAAATCCTAAAAACACCAATAAAATACCTTTTTCTTTTTTTTTGAATAATAAGTTGTGTGTGTGAATGACTCTGAGAGTAGCATTAGGATGCATGTGATGACTGACCGTCCTCGTCGGTCAGCACGGGGAGCTCCTGGCTGTCTTTGACTCCCTCGCGGTTGCGCAGTAGCAGGCGGATGCTGACGTTGGTGTATGGAGGCAGGCTGCGGATGGTGTGCTGCGGCGCGGAGCTCAGAGTATCGTAGCACGTCTCCTCGCGCGTCTCCTCTTTGCCGTTGGCCATGTAGCGGTACTGAACTGTCAGATTGTAGCTGTAGCAGCGCGTCACGTTATATCCAAACGGCTCCCAGCGCACCGTCAACTGCTTGGATTTAATGTCGACGACCTGCAGCCGCCGAGGGCCGTGCATGGGATCTGAAACACAGCAGAACCACATGCACTGTGCTTAATAATGCCTAGAAAACACTATTTTATCAGTTGCATTTTAAGTTTCATGTAACTCTAAATGAAATCTCCATTGCTTTTGTACTAAAAAAAATGACTGAAATTCTAAATTAAATGAAAAAAACTAAATATATTGTCCAGAATCATCTTCAAGGACCGTGCATTGAATCTGCACAACACAGTTGCATTGTAAAAAAAACACAAAAAAAACACATGATGCACTAAATTAACAGACATAAAATGTATAAATATATAAATATACATATACATATATACACACACACACACACACACACTGTGCTTCATAAAAGTGTAAAAAAACTTAAAATGCAAGAAAAACAACACTTTATCAGTTGCATTTAAAATTTTGTGTTATTCTAAATGTTTTTGTACCAAAAGAATGACCAAAGTTCTAAATTAAATGAAAAAAAAAAAAACGAAATATATTGTCCACAATCATCTTCAAGGACCATGCATTGAATCTGCACAACACAAGAGAAACAGTTGCACTGTAAACACATAAACCTACGATATCAAAGACATGTTTAATAGTTTTTTAAATAGATTTGTCTTTCTTATTTTAATATATATATATATATAGGAGTCAAATATGACCTGGATATATTTTTGTGGAGTTCACCCAATTATGGATATTTTGCATATTGCATTTATTATATGTCTGTCTGGAAGCGTGATGCCGGTCTGTACATACAGTATCTCTGATGAAAGCTCTGCTCCTCTGTTCCCTCAGGAGCAACACGATCAATTTCCATTCTGGGTTCAATCTGAGCAGCATTTCAGAGCAATTCAGCGTTTCACACACATCGGCTGGCGATCCGAAGCCCCAGACAGGCAATCTGACGCTCCTGATGAGGAACAGGGAAGCTTAACCCGCTCCGTTCCCACAAAATTGTTTTTACGGAGACCTGAGCAATCGAGATGGACCCATTACATACAAAACTATTCATAGCAGGGTTTCTGCAGACCTTTTTAAGACCTTTCTACACTGTAAAAACTCATATGACCAACATGTGTTTTTACATTACTTTAACTCATCAAAATAGGTTAAGCAATTTTGTTAACTTTATTTTATAAGTTTTATAACTCCTTTTTTAAGCCAGTTTAATGTAATTAATGTTGAAATGACTTGCACTTAAATAAGGCAGCAATGTATTTTTTTACAGTGTAAGACTGAAGGAAAGAAAACTAAAGGAGGACAACATGGTCTCTAAATATAAATGCCTTTTTTAGCAAGACTTCAAAGTATAAAAAAATACAACTTCCAACAGACCTCCATTACTTTTGAATTCATTTAAAAATAATAAAAAGTTCTGAAAATGGAAAATGGTCTTGTTTTCTATTAATTCAAGGTACATTTACTTATGATGAAAAATGATAAAGTCTTGTTTCATGCAAAATCGATCGAAATTTTGATCGATCAAAGAAAAAAAAAAAGAAATATGTCAAAAAAAAAAATCAACAACCATCTGGTGGTGCTCATGTAGTGATTAAAAATGACCATTTTATTTATTTATTTACTTACTCACATAGCAAGTGCCATTTACCAAATTTCGTACCATTCCGATGAATTAAAAAATGTAATTAATTATTATAATAATAATAATATTTTATATATATATATATATATATATATAAAATATTATTAATTTTAATAAAATAAACTACATAAAGTTTTTTGGTCAAAAAGACTGAAGAGCACCAGAGGGTTAAAATAAGACACATTTACTAAAAAGTCAAAAGAAAGAAAACAAGACAAAAATACTGAGGAAGATGTTCATTTTTTGCATTGCATGCAACATTTAGTGCCACAACTTTATGCATTTAAGGCTTTTTTTAATGCTTTAATGCTCAAAGGTGAATTCAGACTTTAAGACCCTTAAAGAAAGCCGTCAAACGCAGAGTCAACCGTGTGTTTGCTTCCCAAAGGCCTATTTTCTGACGAAACACAAGAGAAGCACAAAGCAGAGCGCAGTCTGCGAGGGAAACGAAGCGAAGGCTGATCTTTATTCGGCGCGTGTGTGGCTGCAGATTAAAACACGGCTCTGGAAACACCTTTTAATCAGCGGCTTGTAAGAAACACTGGAGGTGAGAGTGGAACAGACCCGAGACGGGACGCATTCATCATTCATTCGGCTCAAATCAAGCTCTTTGTGGAGCCTCTCAATTACTTCTCACTCAAACACACGCTTAACGAGACAAAGACGGTGTGTTAAACGCGTCCGCACTAATGTACAGTATCCAGCCGCTCCTGTAAAAACGGCTCATTAAAGATGAACTGCCATCCATTTTTCTGAAGGAAACCGATTGCGGCTCATCTTTAACAAGCTTGAGATAATAGGCATTATAATGTGAGACATCGGAGGAGTTTTGCACAAAGGATTCAGGAAGCAGCTTGAATCTCTGCAGCAATTAGATGCTTTGGACAATACACTCATGATAATACAATCAGATGTGCAGAACAAGGCCAAGAGCACTATGGGACGGGTTTGAGGAATAATTCATATATAAAGGATGATGCTGGTTGATTCAGTCAGCTGGTCATTGTCACAGAATAAATATGGAGATAATATATTAATTTGAGTATAAATTAAGGGAGTAGGGAGTAGTTATCTGTATCCGCATCGTTTATATATATTAGTAACTTATATAAAAATAAAATATTTTGTATAAAAATATAATATAATAATAAAATGTATACATTATATTTGTCACATTTATTTATATAATATATTAATGTATATTATATAATATATTATTAATAAATATAGAACTTATATCATCTGGAAAACAATATATATGAGTCCAGGGTTATTATGGTTAACTAAGAATAAAATAAAATAAAATAAAATAAAATAAAATAAAATAAAATAAAATAAAATAAAATAAAATAAAATAAAATAAAATAAAAAATAAAATAAAATAAAATAAAATAAAATAAAATAAAATAAAATAAAATAAAATAAAATAAAATAAAATAAAATAAAATAAAATAAAATAAAATAAAATAAAATCTCATTTAGTTTAAACTGATGTACTAAAAATAACTGATACTAAAACTGTTTTTAAATGTCTATATATTTTTATTTCAAACATCAAAAAGAATTATTAAAACTTTAACTGAAATTAAAATAAAAAATATATATAAAATGAAAACTAATAAAGAATTATTAATAAAAACTATAATGTTATAAAATAAGTTTGGTATCCACTAGTATAAGCAATTATTAATAGCATAGTAAAGTAAAAGTATAATAGTATAGTAATTTATTTATAAAAATAAAAAATATTATAAATATAAACACACACACACACATATATATATGAAAAATAAAATAAATACATATATAATATTTAATACAATTTATTTTTTTCCAATGATATAAATTATATATTTATTTATATAATATATTTAGATATTTTCATTCTTTTATTTGTAATGAAAAAAGTAGTTAACTACAATTTAAGTGATTTAATTTATAATAAAAATTTTTACAAATAAATGTAAATTATAAATAATATAAATATTATATAAACAATACACTCATTATTCAAAATTAGTCAAACTCCAGCATCAAAGCCGCGTCTCCATCACGTTCTTCAGCGCTGACAGTCGAGCGCTTTTAATCTCGACACACAATAAAAGTGTTTCCTGTGGCGACCGGCTCCTGTTGCTTTGGAGTGCGAATATGAAGGAAAGCATTGGCGAGAACAATCAGAGCACTTCAGCGCTGTGCTATTGAGAAATATATCCGGCACAAAGAATAGCAAACTTTCGAAATGAGAGCTTGATATTCTGCAAAAAAGGAAACCCAGTGATTTTCCCTTTCAGGTTGAGCCGAAGGAGTCATTGTGAAGAGGATGAGAAGAAGGACAGCGGTCTGTGATTGAGCGAAGTGCTGCCTTAACAGCAGAGGAGCGAAACCCTGCTGATCCTGAGAGAGAATAATGAGAGCCGAGCTTCTTACAGAACGACTGCGGAGAGAGAAACTGACCAGAGACACCACACCACTGAGAGCGTCTCTTCTGCTCACCAAGGCTGCATTTATTGGATCAGAATAAAATATTATATTTACAGTACACCATAAAGATAAAGGTGTACTGTGAATTTTAAATATTATATTTTAATATTTGTGACCCTGCAGCACAAAAGCAGTCATAAGCAGCACAGCTATATTTGTAGCAATAGCCAATACATTGTATGGGTCAAAATTATACATTTCTCTTTTATGCCAAAAATCATTAGGATATTAAGTAAAGATCATGTTCCATGAAGATATTTTGTAAATTTCCTACCGTAAATATATCAAAACTAGTAATATGCATTGCTAAGAACTTCATTTGGACAAATTTAAAGGTGATTTTCTCAATATTTCGATTTTTTTGCACCCTCAGATTCCAGATTTACAAATAGTTGTATCTCAGACAAATATTGTCCAACAAACCATACATCAATGGATATATGGAAAATCGGTTTTGTGGTCCAGGTTTTGTTGTGGTTGTGTTTGTTGTGATGTTTTATTTCAGTTTTTGTCATGATGTCTTATATAAATGATCTGTTTGTGAGGTTGATGCTGCATATAATTGCCTTGTGAAGGGACAAATAAAGTCTACTACTTCTATCAAAAATGCA
>NC_081178.1:884716-899716 GCF_012432095.1 Onychostoma macrolepis | reverse complement strand
TGTTGTTCACGACGATGTATTGTTATACTGTTGTGCATAAATAAAAATAAATAAAAATAATTAAATAAATAGTTTATTTAAGGGAAAACATGATTATTTGAAGCAGATTTTGTGCTGTATTAACCCCTTCTGAAGAAATATGAAGTAAACATGTAAATATATGAATATTTCTCAATGTATGCGCATCTTTGGAATATGAGAACTTATTAACGCTGTTCAGTGAAGCTATGGTAACACAAATAAACCCCTGCAGACATGACTGAATATGAATGCATGTGGATATTCTATTTGAAATATCACACATACAGATTTATTGTTTTCTAATAATGTCTCTGCAACAGAGTTTTGTGGTTGAATATCGAAGCTAGAGCCTTTAATCTTTCTAATGATGCACAGTTTGTCCATTTGAAGTAAGAGTGTGATGTCTTAAAGCGAAACAATAATAATCTGAGGCCGTGTTTGTGTCGAGCTGGAGTCCGGCGAGGAAACTCTTCAGTAAAATCAAGGGACTAAAGAAAGTCAATCTGAGAGTGAATATCAAACGCAGCGAGCGTGTTTCATGTGTGTGTGTGTGTGTATTGTTTGTGAAAGGATTTCTGCGATATCCACAGAGCCATCTGCGTAACGCCGCTGCTTTCATCCGCTTCAAAGCGCTTTCATAAGCAATAATGACAGCTTCTGAAAACCCACAATCAAAACTCAATCACTCTACCCAGAGTGCACTTCGCCCGGCCTCGTCTCAATGCCGCCCGATTCGCTTCTAGCTCTTTAAATGATGATGATGTCATCCCCTGAGAGACCTTCATTAGCGCACTGATCTGAGGTCAGATGAACAACATCAGCAGGACACCACCACAGCCCTCATTACACACATGGTCCAATCTGCATATTTTTAATATGTGACCCTGGACCACAAAACCAGTCTTAAGTGTCAATTTTTCAAAATTGAGATTTATACATCGTCCGAAAGCTGAATAAATAATCTTTCCATTGATGTATGGTTTGTTGGACAATATTTGTCTGAGATGCAACTATTTGAAAATCTGGAATCTGAGGGAGCAAAAAAATCTAAATATTGAGAAAATCATCTTTAAAGTTGTTCAAATGAAGTTCTTAGCAATGCATATTACTAATCAAAAATGAAGTTTTGATATATTTACGGTAGGAAATTCACAAAATATCTTCATGGAACATGATCTTTACTTAATATCCTAATAATTTTTGGAATAAAAGAAAAATGGATAATTTTGACCCATACAATGTATTGTTGGCTATTGCTACAAATATACCTGTGCTGCTTATTTTGTGGTCCAGGGTCACATATTTCTAATTTAGTAATTTTAGTACTTAAACTTGTTTTATTTCCTTTAGTTGCCAAGGCAGCATTTCTGATTCTGATTTTAGAATTATTTTTTAAATTAAGTTCTTACACATTTACGGTAAGAAATTTACAAAATATCTTCATGGAACATGATCTTTACTTAATATCCTAATGATTTTTGGCATAAAAGAAAATTGTAGAATTTTGACCCATACAGTGTATTTTTGGCTATTGCTACAGATATCCCCCAGCGACTTAAGACTGCTTTTGTGCTCCAGGGTCACATATATATTCTATATAATATAATAGAATTATTTATTCAGCCTGAGTAAATAATAACAGAATTTTAAGTTTTGGGTTTTAATATAAAATTTATAAATATGATACTTAATATTTATAATTATTTAATAATAACATTATACTATATTTATAAAAATGTTATATTCATAATAATAATAATAAAATGAATAATTTTGTAAATATAATCAAATAAATACAATTTAGATTGAGTAAATGATGACAATTTTATTTTTATTTTTATTTCATTTACAGTATATCATCAATTATTTAATATGTATAATACAACAATGTAATGTAATAAAATACATAAAATCTAATATAACTATTTATTCATGACTGTTTATTTACAGTAAAATAAATATAACAATGTTATAAATAATAAAATTTATATAATCAAGAGTGAGTAAATTATGACAGATTTTGTGTAATGCTTAATAATACATATTAATATTTATAATTATGTAATATTCATAATTTAATGCAATGTAATATAATGTAACAATGTAATAAAACAGACACAATATAATATTTTTATATAACTATTTATTCAGAGTGTGTAAATAACGATTTCTTTATTTAATATTTATAATATATAATAATATTTATATTTATTTAACATTTATAATAAAATAAATAGAACAGCATTATAAATATAATAAAATATATCTAATTAAATTAAGTGTGAATTAAGACAAATATATTATTTAAATTGTTAAATATTTCATAAATTATTATATATAATATAAATATTATTTAAATTATTATATACACATATTAATTCATATTTATGAGTAAATGATGACAGAATTTGAATTTATTTGGGGTGAACTTGACAGTTCAGTTGGGATTCAAAGCTTTTCCAGGAAGCGAGCAGAGTTACAGCGGGACTTTAGCTGCTCTCCAGCACATGTTCATCTCTGTGAATCTGCCCGAGGCGCCGGCGCTTTCCACAGGGAGAGGAAGCAAGGGCTCCAGAGTAATGCCCTACTTCAGGGATAAAAGCCAGGTTTACTCTATTTACCACGCTGCTCATGTAAAATGAATTATAAAGAGCTGCTCTAATATGCAGGTCCATGCGCTCTGAAAACACACGCCGATAGTGTTTGATTCACTGCAGCTCCTGAAGATCAGGGAACGAAGGCTCTCCTCAAATGACAAAGGGGTAAAGTGAACCTTACTATCAGAAGGCATAATAAAAGTCCTGGGGATAATACTGCTTCACAACCTCAAGCTACAAGAAAACAAAACCCTCACAAAACACTACACACACACACGGCCTGAACTCCCTCAGCCGCTAATATCACATCACACTGCACTAGTGCTGTAAACCTGTTAAAGATCTGGGCTGGTAACTCAAAACTAAAACCCTGAGGTTTGAAACCTGAAGTCAAATCAAATCTCCACTAGAATACCCTATATATGAAGCCTGAGCAACTGGATCAGGTTTGACCATAAATACAAGTATTAAATATTAAACATCGCAAATATTAAAGTTGACTTTAATCATAACTTTAAGGCTAGAATTTATTTATTGCATTTACTTGTTGATTTTTGGTGAACAGAATTGTGCAGATTTAATTGAACATAACTAAATGTGTTAACCGGTTATATTACTGGTAATGAAAACTAAAACTAAATATGTACATTAACAAACAAAACAACTAATATAACTGGAAAAACTGAAATTAAAATAAAATAAATCATAGCTCAAACTAACTAAACTACAACAAAAACGGCCAAAAAAATTATATATAATTGATATATACACACACATTTTTTTCAGATTTTATAACCTGCATTTATTAAGCATTAATAAATATTCTAGGATATTCTAGTTAACTAAAACTTTTTTTTTTAACTGAATAATAAAATAAAATAGCAAAATAAAAAATGAAATAAATAAAACTTTTTTTCTTTCTCATCTAGTTTAACCGGATGAACTGAAAATTTATAAAAGCTATATAGACATATAGCTAATAAAAAAAAAAAAACTAAAAAAATGACCAAAAACACAACAAAATCACTACATCTTTAACTAAAATAAAAATGAAAACAAAATATAAAAAAAACAACAAAATATTAAAATAAGATAAAATAAGAAAACATAAAAATAAAATGAATACAAAATATTAAAATATTACAAAATACTAAATTGAAAGAACAACTGAAAATAAGAAATTTAAGAAGAAATTAGATAAAAATAAAAATAACCAATCAAGATATAAACGATTAGTTTGAGTTTTTGTCTCTGGGTGTTTTCATCAGGATAAAGTCAGAAGTGCAGGAGACGAGTTAACAGTCACGCAGCAGAAAGAACAGGAAATGACATCATCTGCTCAACAGGCCAATGAGATTAGACACCGACAGAGAAGGAATTACCATAGAAATGATGCTTCAGGCTGAAAACTGAGCAGAATGCAGAGTCAATTCATTTCTACTGGATTAATGAAATGCAGAGCGGATCTGACACCAGCAGAAATCAATTATGATAAACAAGAAAACACATCTTTTCCATTCATGCATCTGAATTGCATATATATATTTCCATCTACTTAGATTACACTGTTTTAACATGAACAAAATAATAAATAATAATAATAAAAACTTAAAGTGATGTATTTTTGTCACTTGTTAAATAGCCATGGCTTAGTTTATTATTAACTATTTGCATCCATTAGATTTTATTTAAATAACCTGATTTCAAAATTCATTTAATTAAATCACTTAGAATCAGCATAAATCTGTTCATTGTGAAAACAATTAAATTAATTCACTTAAAAAGTTTTGAAATAACTAAATTAGCTAGCTGTGGAACAAGCATTATTCAGTTAGGTAAAATGACTTATTGATGATCGATTTATAAATATTTACATTTATAAATATATAAATCAGGTTATTTTGTATTTAAAACAGATTAGGTTAATTAGTACAATTAATTATTACCCGTTTTAATTTTCCTGGATTCTGTTATTTAAAAAAAAAAAAAAGAATTATAAATGTATTTATTTTAGTAATCAAAAAGCATAATTAACTTTAATCATGAAACTTACACAATTTAACATCAATTTATTAAACGTTTTTAAAAAGTTGAATTTTTAGTGGCCTATGAAATCTTTTATTTTTCCCAAATTCTTCGTTATTAATGTAATTAATGGTTTAATTAAATTTCAATAAAAAATTTAAAAATGTCTAATCATTTGAATTCCTACAATTTTAACAATGTAATAATTTCTTACTATTTGTATAACAGTGCCTTATTAAATGTTTAATAGTAAGTGTAGTAAATGTTTTTTGTTTCAGTATTTCTGGATTTATGATTTAACACAAATTTAAACATAGGAAATTAAATGAAAACAAAACAAATTACAATTAATCTTTCAAAATCCAATCAAAAGAAAACAATTCCTTTTAATTTTTTGAGGCAATTGTTTTTCATTCCTGTATGACTGACAAAATATGCATCACATTAAGTTTATTATTGATTTGTTTATTTTAAAACGGTGTAATCTGAATCGATTATATGCGATTCAAATACACAGATCTGAGCAAACGTCACTTTCACACCAGCAAGATGCTCCAGCAAATATAAACCAGCTGAATAAATATTGATATTTAATACAGTATGACCAATAAACTGATTAAACTGATTTCTGACTGCAGTCAAAATGAGCTTGAATTCATCGCACAAGTTCTCATTTATGGATCTCAGTGTAAAGCGCGAGGAATTGATTCGATGTAAATCTAGTGTTTATCATGTAATATTCCCGTCTGGAGTTTCTCTGCCTCTCTGTTCTTCTTCTCTTTACACGTCTGATTTCACGCTCTGAGTGACCCTCAACTCTTACGTTACAGATCATTTATTTATACATCACCTAAATTATAGATAAAGTCCATATATATTATACACCGCTAAAATCATTTTTTGAAGTTGTAAATAAAACAAAGATTATTGGAGTATGTTTACAAGAGAACACTATTCCAGTCTTTTTTGCTTCAGAATTTCACATTTATTTCAATGTGTTTCAAACTTACTGTTTCTTAGTAATTAAATTGTGAAATTTACTAGCAATTTCTTTTCTTTTCGGCACAAAAAAATTCCAATACAAATTCTTACATATATATTCAAATCATATTTTAACAATGGATTTTAACATCGTAATGATATATGGGAAAGAAAAATATTTACAATTTACAACTTATCGAAAAGTTTTTCTACAACAACTACTTTTTTTTTCAGTGTACAGACTTATATATATATATTTATTTATTGATTTATTTTCAGCATCACTTTCAAATTTTTTTCCAGTAATGAGACAACAGCATACTTTTATTTAGCAATTGATTTAATTATTTTTATTATTATTACTAAATTAAATTAGTAAATTAAATTAAATTAAATTAATTAAATCAAATTAATTTTCATATTTACTAATCTAATAAATAATTAAAAAAATATATTTTTTAAAATATTTTATTTTAGATTCATTAAATAAGAAGTATTTTTACCATTATACACCAATAAATTATTAATTTATTAGCTAATAATTTGTTATTTTTATATACCTCAGTAATCAAAATAATTTGCATTTGCAATTTCTCCCTCAAAATAATATTTTATTAGCATCTGTATCTGGTTATGATTGTCAGCTATTGTAGAAATTGGGCACATTAATATAGAATATGAATTTTTCCACATTTGACTTTGTAATGTTTCCATCAGAAGCTGAAGAATGTGAGCAGCTTTGTGCTGTTTTAGTGTTTTTGAGTCATACAGAGGTGAAAGTCACTGTGTGTGTGTGTGTGTGTGTGTGTGTGTGTGTGTGTGTGTGTGTGTGTGTGTGTGAGTGTGAGTGTGATGGAGGAGCTGTCAGACGCGCGTCTCCTCTCTTCTTTCTGTCTCTCTGAGCGCCGGATTCGTTCTCTGCTCCTCTGCGCTCCGCTTCTCCCAACAGGAAAATTAAACACGTTGATCCCGCTGGAAATGAAAAACTAAATCTCTCACAGGCCCGACGGTACGGAGCTCAAAAACACTCTTGAAAGTCACCTTCAGCGTGACACGAGTCCTTACCGCAAGAAAAATGATCGCGGCGGAGGAAGAAGCAGAGGAAGAGGAACGAGGCGCAGCACTTATCAGTACAGTACAGGAGATCACAGAAAATACTGTAACGTGTTCAGAGTGCTAATACACACCAGAGCAGCCTCGCAACTTTTATACTATATAGAATTTAAATTATACATAAAAATTCGCCATATATTATATTTAGACTTTTTATGTATTTTGAGCATATCGACAACTTTTCATTTTTCTCAGTAATAATGAGACAACAGCGCATTTTTATTTAATAACTGATTTATTTTTAATTTACTTTTATAATATAGATAATTTATCATTTCTCCCCCAAAATAATAAAAAATTTCCAGTAATAAGACAACATATATTTATTTAGAAATTAATTTCATTTTTAACTTTAATAAATGAATTGATTTAAATTAATAATTTCTCCCTGAATACTATAAAATATGTATTTATGTAAGTTTTTTAATTTACTTTAAATTTTCTAAATTATTTAACCCCCAAATAATATAAAACATTTTAACAAATCACTTGCGTGATGAATTAATAACTGATTTAATTTATATTTTATTTACTAATCTATATTAATTAACATTAATAATTTCTCCTCCAAATAATATTAAAATATATATATTTTTAAATAAATAAAATGATCAGTTATATAGAATGTGTCATACATACGTTTAATAATTCATTTTAATGATTAATGACAATTAATTTTTAACTAATCTATATTAATTAACACTAATAACTTTAAAATTTGATTTTTTTTTTTTTAAATGATCGTAACTGTATAAAATGTGAGTCATATCTATGAATTATTTTATATAAATGTGATCATTTTAAAATACATGCAAAAATTATATATAACAATTATTATAATTTTCAAACTTTTTCAAAGTAGCGTTTCTCTATGGCTCAGATTGTGCAGCTGCTGTAACTCATCTCATCAGTAAATCTGAGAGGAACTGTGTTTTTGTTTGAGTGAGGGCCGCAGCGGACGGTCATTAAAGAAGAGTCTGGAGTCCTGTCTGTCACACTCCGGCGCTGTGGGATCCGTCAGAATTCATCAATTACAGCGTCGTGTTCGCACGCTCCGCTAGCCAAGAGCTTCTGACGCGCGAGTCCAGAGAGAAAGAGAGCAAACGACAGAGGATCTGACTGTCATCGCCTTTCTGTTCTCAGGAAACCGTTTGTCTCGTCCAGAAACTCTTCAGAATATCACACGACATACTGCTGCTGTATTTATAGTATGCACACTATCCCATAATGCAATGCGCTGGCCTGACCTGCCATTTCTAGCATGTATCACTGTTGGCGCTCGCAACACAAAGTCATGGGTTCGAATCCCAGTGAATGCATAAACTGATAAGATGCATATCTTGACTAATGTGAGTTGATTTGGATAAAAGCATCTGTTGAATATGCAAATGTAATTAGTGAAGCAGAAGTTATTAAATTAATTCTGTAATTAATTTAACAGAAATTTAATTCAGTTAAATTTATTTATAATGACTAAATTGAAGTACTTTTTTGCACTAAATGTAATTAAAATGCAAAAAAAGAATGCCACTGCAATGTGAAAATTGCTGACAAATTGCTAAAAAAATTAATTCCATTTTTTGACTGAATTATGCAATTCTGTCTGCAATTTTCACATCGCAGTGGCATCCTTTTTTTTTTTGCATTTTAATTATATTTAGTGCAAGAAAAGTACTTCAATTTAGTCATTATAAATGAATTTAACTGAATTAAATTTCTGTTAAATTGTTATGATTAACTGATTAAAAGTTATCTGGTCTTTAATAATGTTCACAAAATGTTAGCATTATTCATACATTTATGTATGGAATGTTTTTTTCTGAAATGTTTTAGTTGGAACTGTTACTTTGTTTCAGAACATTCAGAGAACATTCAAAAATAACGTTTGCAGGATGTGTGTGTGTGTGTGTGTGTGTGTGTGAGAGTGTGTGTGTGTGAGAGTGTGTGTGTGAGTGAGTGTGTGAGAGTGTGTGTGTGAGTGAGTGTGTGTGAGTGAGTGTGTGAGAGTGAGTGTGTGAGAGTGAGTGTGTGTGTGTGTGTGTGTGTATGTGTGAACAGGTGGCCCTGCTGGAGGTATGAGTGTAATGTTGAGTATGCCGGGGTCACATGAGTTAATCTGGTGTCAGTGAGGCGAGTGTGTGTGCATGTATGAATCCTGTGTCGGCTCTTCAAAGCGCCGCTCTCATGATCTACAGCCACACGTTTATCTGCAGCAGTCTCAGAGATCTGAAGATTCACTTCATTCTTGTCTGAACACCGTCACAACAGAGACGCCGCCACCTCAGATCCCATTACAACACACCACTCTACTACATTACACCAGCACAAACATATACAGTACTGTTCATTCAATCATATATACACACACACACACACACACACACACACACACACACACATATATGTTCGTTTTTGTGAAAAATGGGGACATCCCATAGGCGTAATGGTTTTTATACTGTACTTACTGTATGTGCTATTGCCCTACACCAACCCTACACCTAAACCTACCCCTTACAGGAGACTGTGCATTTCAACTTTCCCCAAAAAAACCTCATTCTGAGTGATTTATAAGCGTTTTGAAAAGTGGGGACATGGGTCAATGTCCTGAGATGCCACCTTCAGCTTGTAATACCTGCCATACCCTCGTCATTATACACATCTATGTCCTGACTTTTCACAAAAATGCGCACACACAGACATATATATATATATATATATATATATATATATATATATATATATATATATATATATATATATATATATATATATATATATATATATATATAAATAAAGAAAACATTGTTGTAACATGTTGTTTGCATGTTAATGTCTACTGTATGTATGTTTATACCTATGCATATGTATACTGTATATTCAAAAGTATGCCATGGTCCATCATAATATGTAAATGCTCTGCTCTTCTGTCGTTCTGTTAAAGGCCATCAGAGCAAATATATGCTAATGACCGGACAGTCAATGGAATGAAATGATAATTGATGTAAATGCCGTTTTGTGTTCCGCTCTTTATGGCCCAGAGCATCTCTCGTCTGATTGGCTGATGAATCCTGTGATGCGCTAATGGGCAGTTAGCGCTCGGGCTAATGGACTAGCGATTAGCCTGGCGTGGGAGCGTCACGCGGCGAACCTGAGCGCTGCTATGATCACAACAGTCATCGGGAATGAGAGTCATTGCACCTGCTTAATTACTGTGATAATTGCATGTGGTTTGCTGGGGGCCCGGGGCTCCGGCGGCATGATGCTAATGTGCCCAGTGCTCTGACAAACCCATAATAACACTAATGCTTTCCTGCGCCATTACTAGAGAAACACCAGACCGCACTCATACCGCATCTAAACAACAAACAGTGTTTATTTAGTTAATGAAATCTGCGCTGACGACCCTTAAATGACACCACACTCAAGAGATTCACTGAAGACCCTGTTAAATGACTCACATGAACGAATCCCAACACACTGAACATAACAACGCAATTGTTAGGAAGACACTAACTTACACTAAAACTGAAAAACTTTAAAGATTAACTGTAGTGAACCAGCTCGTTGTAGTGAATCAGTTCATAATAGTGAATCCGTTTGTTGTAGTGAATCAGTTCATTGTAGTGAATCAGTATATTGTAGTGAATCAGTTCATTATAGTGAATCAGTATACTGTAGTGAATCAGTTCATTGTAGTGAATCAGTTCATAATAGTGAATCAGTTTGTTGTAGTGAATCAGTTCATTGTAGTGAATCAGTATATTGTAGTGAATCAGTTCATTATAATGAATCAGTTCATTATTGTGAATCAGTATACTGTAATGAATCAGTTCATTATAGTGAATCAGTTCATTATTGTGAATCAGTATACTGTAGTGAATCAGTTCATTGTAGTGAATCAGTTCATTATTGTGAATCAGTATACTGTAGTGAATCAGTTCATTGTAGTGAATCAGTTCATTGTAGTGAATCAGTTCATTGTAGTGAATTAGTTTGTTGTGGTGAATCAGTTCATTTGGACTGTGGTGAAGCAGTTCAAATAAATCAATTCAAAAAAAGATTCATAGATCACTTCATATTCAGAATCACTGATTCATTTGAGGTTCTGCACAACATTATTGACCTTTTTTGTATTAAATTATTAATGTAAATGGTTATTAATGTAAACAAAATTACTGAAGCTTTAGCTGAAATTAAAAATGAAACAAAATAAAACTAAGCTTTTTTCCGCTACACCCTTATTATAATAAATTGTATTATAAGTTAAAGTACTAAAATAACTAAAACTAAATAAGTACTAACAAATAAATTAATAACAACAAAATTACTAAAACTTTAGCTGAAATTAAAAATGACATAAAATAAAACTTTAAGCTTATTTTATTTCAGCTAAACCTGTCCTATATTAAATTTTATTATAAGTTAAAGTACTAAAATAACTAAAACTAAATAAAGTAGAACTAATAAATAAAAATGAATAAACAACATGCAAACAAAATTACTAAAACTTAAGCTGAAATTAAAAACAAAATACAATAAAACTAAGCTTATTTTATTTCAGCTAATAAAGTACTAAAATAACAAACTAAATAAAGTAGAACTAATAAATAAAAATGAATAAACAACAAACAATAAAATTACTCAAACTTAAGCTGAAATTAAAAATGAAATAAAACTAAGCTTATTTTATTTCAGCTAAACCTTTATTGTATAAAATTGTATTACCAGTTAAAGTACTAAAATAACTAACACTAAATAAACATGCAACAAAACTACTAAAACTTTAGCTGAAATTAAATTAAATTAAATAAATTAAAATAAATTAAAATACCTACAACAGTATCTAAAAGAACACTGGTATGGGAAACTAGAGAAACTCAAATGTAGTTTAACAGCTTTCAGTGCAGCTTTTCCATCTTTGGTTGTCAAATGAATCAGCTGTAATCTATAAAAGGAGAGTTCTTCACCTGCACACTTGGTGCGGGCCCTGAGCGGGGGCCCCGGGGCCCCGGTGCCGCCCTCGTTGGGCCTGGTGAGCAGCACGCTGATCTCGTACTCGGTGTCGGGGTCCAGGTGGCCGATCTTGTGGTTGGGTTTGTCGACCGGTTGGCTGTCGATCAGGCTTCCAGAAAGCGTGCGATACTCCACCTCCTTCTCCACGATCGGCCCGTCGCCGTTGATGGAGTTTGCGTTGAGCTGGATCCACAGGTAGGTGGCGCCGACCGCCGTCAGCTGAGGAGGAGCGATGGGGATCGGAGGCTCTGAGAGAGTGACAATATTCATATTAGTACAACATTTTCAGCCGTCATATCTGTAATATGTGACCCTGGAGCACAAAATCAGTTATAAGTGTCAATTTTCTGAATAAATAATCTTTCCATTGATGTATGGTTTGTTAGGATCGGACAGTATTTGGCTGAGATACAACTATTTGAAAATCTGGAATCTGAGGGTGCTAACAGTACACACACATATATTATTTACACAAAAACTTTTATTTTGGATGTGATTAATCACAATTAATTGTTGCCCAGCACTAATTATAAATAAAGGTAAAATATTATTTGGATTTTTGTGTTACATTATGGTTAGATGTATTGTTTATTTTATTTGTTTATTTATTCAACATTTATTTTAATCAAATAATATACTTATTTATTTATTAGATTAATCTTATTATTATTTTTATCTAATCTTGCACCCCATTTTAAAATAAGGGTGATTATTGTTAACTAAAACCATAAAAAACATATTTTTGTTACTTGAAATATAATGCATGTTAACAGAAATAAAATGATGAGAGTGAGTGAGAACATTAATGTAATTTAGCCATTTAGCCATCATATCTTTAATATTTTAGTTTCATGTGTAAACCCCAAATTTATATGGTGAAAAGTAATATTACTATTATTAAATTATTATTAAAATATATATTATTAAAATATTAATTTGCAAATACATGTTTTTTTTGTTACATCATGTTTATTTTCTACTAAAAAAAAATAAAATTACTTATTTGTTTAATCAAATTTGTATTTCTTTTAAATATATACTTATTTATTCACTCAATTAATTTAATCTTATTTTTATCATTTATTTAGTATACAATTAACCAGTATTTTGAATACATTTACATCAAGGTTATAATTGTTAACTAAAACCATACAAACATTTTCATTACTAAACAGTAATAAAGTAATAAATTAAACATTATCTGGAGGAAAACAAAAAGCTAGCTGCCAAAGGAACATTTCTCATTTTTATTTAGTTTCAGTCGAAATACTGAAATAGCTTAAACTAAATATACTAAAATTTAATTAAAAACTATATGGACATTTAAAAAAAAACGACTAAAACTTTACGTAAAATTAAAATGAAAAGAAAAAAAATTACAAAAATATTACACTATAGTAGTATACCAATGATAGTAAAATAACTTATTTATCAGTGATAACTTATAAATACATAAAATGTACTTGAGAAGTAAAATTGCATAAGATAAAGACTTCTCCACAGACAGCAGTTCGAAAATACCCAACTAAAACAAAAACCACAACCATAAAAAATTGCTACTTCATTCAAATAAATATTCACTAAAACACAATGATGACAGACAGTGATAACGTTAATTTAATTCCAGTGTTTTTCTGTGGTCTTGTTTCTGATCTTCATGCTCTTGTTGATCATCAGATGAACTGAAGCGTGGCTCGTGGCTCTCGAAGGCGAGTCATTTTGTTAATGAAACGGTGAGATGAGTGAAAAGCCGCGGATCAACAAAGAGCCATTTAATTCAGCCCCGCGTCTCTGGGCTTTAATCTTAAGTGGCGCAATTAATCGGCGGCGCGGCGCTCGCGCACAAAAGCCACAACTCGCGATCTAGAGCGTAATCTTCAGACGGCCCGCCTGATTCCTCTGAGCTAATGACTTAAACCAATTAAATTTCTGACCTTCATTGTTTTAGATGAGCACAATTTCATTAGTCACCACCCCAATGGTCCTGCTCTAATTCACCCGCCCCACACACACACACACACACACACACACAGACACACAGAAACCGCCATCAGAGCATGAAAATCTATTAGCAATACAAGACAATCTGCTTCAGTGTCACAGTGAACCTGAACACAAATGAGGCCCGTGACTGATGTTTCGACAGGAAAAACATCTGTTTTATCATGTTTATCATGCATTTGCTGTCGAGTCTTAAACCCATCAGTAACACTCTACAATAAAGTTAAAAAAGGTTTATATGTTACATATTACATTACAATAAAAATACACTATTTTGCTTGGAACCATATGCTGCAATGGCATCTTAGGGCTAGATGTTAACTCAGGAAAAAAAAAAAAAAAAAAAATATATAAAATAAAACATAAATAAAATAAAATTATTAAATTTTTTAACTAAATTATAATTTTTTTTTAATAAAAAAAAAAAAAAAAGATTAAATGAAACCAAAAAATTAAATTGTAAAAAATAAAATTAGTATAAAATATAATAAAGTTTAATAAAAATATTAATAAAATAAAATAATAAAAGTAAAATAAAATTAACAATTAAAAATACAAAAAATTATTTAAAAAAATAAAAATTGAAACGAAAATTAAATAAATAAAAAGAAATAAGAAATGAATTAAATTAAATGAAATTATAAAAATAAAATAAAACAAAACAAAAATTATACAATTAAATTAAATTACAAAAAAATAAATACATTTTTAAAAAATAAATCAAATCAAATCAAATAATAAAGTAGAATAGAATAGAATAAAATAAAATTGAAAGTGGAGAAACTCACTGAGAAAGTGAGTGCTCACTACTATGATGCTGATGATAACAGGTAAATTCAGAGCGTCGTGGCTGTCTTTAGCACAGGAATAACATCATCATCAGACGGATGGACTGCAGGCTCAGATTGAGAGCTCATAGCAGCAGTAGCAGGTCTGTGAGGAACCGCAGAGCGGCGTCTGGATGTGGAGCGTGGAGAATGCCAATTACAGCTCCGCTAATGGAGCATCCATCATCCTGGCAGCTGTGTGCAGGTGTGACCACAGACACGCTCCGCTACACCCACAACAACAACACCAACACCAACACCGACACCGACAGCAACATCTCTCTCCATCCTCCCGCTGACAGAGTCACACATGCTTCAATCTGATTCACTTCACTGCTGTCTGCTGTCACTCACACACATCTACAGACCAGAAGATGTGTTCAGACATGATCAAATCTGGACACTTTATCAAACTCGAACGA
>NC_081178.1:864716-877216 GCF_012432095.1 Onychostoma macrolepis | reverse complement strand
CCACACACACACATCAGCCTGAATGAGAAACGTCCATCAGACTCATAAGAAAAATTGAATTCAAGTTACAGCGGAAGAAATCAGAGTAACTAGTGAAGGTGGCTTAATGAAAGTTCATGTGATTTTAATTAGTCGTGACCTTCATTCTGAAGGTGAACCTGGAGAATTCATGATCTGCATGCATTTCGCTGGAAATGAAGTGATTTCATGTAAACAGGAGTTTAAGAATGAACGAGGGAAGAGAGACGGAGGGAACGACTCCATGAGTGATGAATAACAGAAGAGGAGAGATGGATGAGCAGGTGAAAGAGTGAAGGTCAAACATCAGACGCTCAGAGAAACATCATTCAAAACCAAACGCGCTTGCATTTATCAGCTGATGAATCACATTATACGAGACATTCAGGGACTATTATTAATTACGAGATCATGATGCCATATGACTTTATATCTGTCATAATCAACTGCTGTTTATGAAAACTGATCCTTATAAAAGCACCAGTGGAGCTTCAGCATTTAAAGGACCAGATGTTTCAGTGTTGTTATTGTTAACTGCAACTAAAATGTTAAAAATGGATAACTGAAATTAAGCTGAAATAAAATTAAATATAAACATTAAATAAAAAACTTAAAACTTAAAATGTTGCCCTGAACACTACCTGAAATAAAACATGTTTCGTTAAAGTACTAAAATTACTCAAATTAAAACTGAAACAAAATTACATTTAAAAAAAGCTGAAAAAAATAAAAAATAAAAAAATAAACCTATGGAAGACATTACCAAAATCTATACATAAAATCTATTATTTTAAAATATTTCTAAGTAGCTTTTTACTTTGGCTTTCATCTAGGATTGTTTTATGTATTTTTTTCTATGTTGTGTTTTATTAATTTTTGGTTTTAAGTTCCATGTTTTGTTATGCATTTTACAGTATGTATATTAATTTTTGTCTTCTGTTTTTATCTTGTTATATTAATAATTTACTTGTTTTCATGTAAAGTGCTTATTATGATGTAAATTTGAACATATTGAGTAGCATTCCTTGTACAAAAGGTGCTATAAAAATTACATTCATTACATAATAATTATTAATAAAAATGACAAAAGCACAAATACTAAAAATGAAACTAAATGAAACTAAAAAAACGAAAAGATAAAAAGATAAAAATAAAAGGTCATTCAAAATATTAAGTAATATTAATTAGTATATAATGTACTCATATATAATAAATAATAGTAAAATAACACTTTTTCTAACAAAGCATCATATGACTTCAGAAGATTTGAAATACAGAGCACAAGTCATATGGGTGACATGATACTTCAGTGGATTTTAGTGTCTTTTTTGAAGCTTCGGTTCCTCGTAATTGCGTAGGAAACATCAACAGAAGAAAGCCATAGAGGTTTGGAACAACATGAAGGAGAGTAAATGCACTGCAAAAAACATTCTTACATAGATATTTATACTAGAAAACAAGACAACAATACTAAGAATTCTTGTATCAAGACGAATTTGCTTTACAAGTAAAATGACTTAAGATATTGTGTCTTGTTTTCTGAAAAAATGATCAAAATTATGTTAGTTTTTGTTTAGTTAACATTAACTAACCCACACAGCCTCCTCAGTGACATCAGCTGAAAAGAAAGGAAGAAACAAAATAGAAATAAGCGACTACCAAACGGTCAAAGTGACTCACGTTCAAACAAATCCACACACACACACACTCGTTCTTTTAGCTTTCTGTAACTGGCTAGAACATATTTTGGCGAGTGATGAGTGTTTGTAATCATCTGAGCTCACAAGAGAGCATAGAGAATTGTGGGATTGCAGTGTTTGGTGACTGTTCTTTAATCTGCTTTCAAAGGAAGCGCGTATGCGGTCGGTTCTGTGTGGCGGCAGCAGATAGTGAAGCCGTTTGACACGCGTTCACGTCTCATGACACTTACTGCACTGATGGCCCTGACGCGAGATTCCTCTGACGGCCAGCAGACCCCGTTCACCGGATGCCACCGTCTCAAACACCAGCTAAAACCAGAGACACAGAGACAGAGAGTCAGTCTGAGAGAAACCATCAAACACAACACTTCATTAGCATTAACAGAGATTCACATCAGCATTTAAGACCAGACACTGCAGGCAAAACCAGTGTGTTTTCATGCTTTGGTCAATTTTGAGGTCTGTTTTGCTTCCATATCATGTCTTCTGTCAGACTAGTGGGGGAAAAAAACACATATTTAAGTGTTTATATTATTGCACTTTATCTATTTGCATCTGTAAATTTCAATTCCAATAAAATCTTTAAAGAGTTTTTTCTCCACTTCATCAGCACTTACATACACCAAACTTAACTTAAAAAAAAAACTTTTTTTTTTTTTCTTGATTTATAAATGAGCTCTCTTAAGGAGAGACACTACAGCCAAAGGTTTCTTTCATGCACTGGTCAATTTTGAGATTTTGGGCTATTTGAATTTTCATAATGAGTTGTTTCAGATTAATGGAAATAAAATGCACTAAA
Organism: Onychostoma macrolepis; assembly: GCF_012432095.1. Lineage (NCBI taxonomy): Eukaryota > Metazoa > Chordata > Actinopteri > Cypriniformes > Cyprinidae > Onychostoma > Onychostoma macrolepis. Next base: position 874,699 of record NC_081178.1, on the reverse strand, counting down.
ACAAGCATTTAAAAGTGTATTTTGAATGTTTTATCTATTTACGCCTCTAGTTTTCAGTTCCAATCCATATCTTTAAAGAGTTTTTTCTCCACTTTAGCAGCACTTACATACACCAAACTTTACAGTTTTATTCCTCTCTATATTCTGATGGTTTTTACTGAGGGATTTGTTTATATATCATTCACACTGGTTTATACAACATTTTACTCCTACAAACATGGCGACAACGCATGCATTTAAAGGCTGTGAGTTTTTATATCCACTTATACATTTATGCAATTTTTCATTTTATCCAAAGCGACTTACATAAACCAAAATGAGAGTTTTATTCCTCTCTATATTCTGAAGGTTTTTAGTAAGGGGTTCGTTCACCTGAATTTATACAAGAGTTTATTCCCAAAAACATGATGATTTTTTTTTCAAACTCTCCTCTGAAAAAACAACAACAACCTTTTACTCTAATATGACATATGTTTGAACCTAGTTTTATCCAATTAATAGATTAATTAAAAGGGGAAAAAAAAATTAATTTTTTTTTTTTTTCTTGATTTATAAATGAGCTCTCTTAAGGAGAGACACTACAGCCAAAGGTTTCTTTCATGCACTGGTCAATTTTGAGATTTTGGGCTTTTTGAATTTTCATAATGAGTTGTTTCAGATTAATGGAAATAAAATGCACTAAAACAAGCATTTAAAAGTGTATTTTGAATGTTTTATCTATTTACACCTCTAGATTTCAGTTCCAATCCATATCTTTAAAGAGTTTTTTCTCCACTTCAGCAGCACTTACATACACCAAACTTTACAGTTTTATTCCTCTCTATATTCTGAAGACTTTTACTGAGGGGTTTGTTCATATATCATTCACGCTGATTTATACAACACTTTATTCCTGTCTTCAAATAAACACATCAAAAAACATATCAAAAATTTGTGACTTTAATTTTAAAAACCTAAAAGACTTTAGTTTAATTCATACTAGCTAGCAATGGTAAGTAGCAAAGTAGGAGGAGGGTCTTTTTGGACAGAAGCTTCTGATTAGACAGAACTCTGTGTAGTGCAACCTAGAAATGTGCTAGAAATTGATTCTGTCATCAGATGTCACAGACACAAACTAAAAGACACAAAACAAAAATTCCGACTTCATGAGGTGCTTAAAGTTTATATTTAAAGTCAAGAAATTGTTGGTGCAGATCTATGTTGTCCTGTGTTTCTCACAGGATCCGACGAGACAGAGTTTGCATGTTTTGTCATGTGTTGTTTGGAGCACCTGTGAGCGTTTCTCTGATCACACAGGAAACAGCAGGTTAAAGCCAATCGCTCAGATTACATGAACGCTGACATCAGGCAGCCCTGTGGCGCTGCGCTGCTCCTCTCATGTTCTCCTCCTCCTCATATTGTGCATGGAGGATCTTGTGCCTGTGCCAGAGCTGAAGACACAGCAGGAGCTCCAGAGACGCTCCAGTGCTTAACAGGGCCAAAAGTCCTGATATCATCACGGTCCGGTCGCAAAATACAACAGTCTGCACTTACTGAATGCAAAACACATGAGGGTGTGCAGATCTGATTCTGATGAAAAACACTGCACATCTATAGAAAAAACACAATAATTCTGCTGCATCATCACCAACGCCCGCATGATATGATGATATGAATTTGTCCTCTGGACAAATAAAAAATATATCAGATGATAATACCACAGTACTTTGCTGATACTGAAATATTACATATATATTTTTATTTTAATGTATCATCATATTTGTGTATAACCATGGTAAATCTTAAAAACACAATGCGATGCCATATGACTTTGTATCTGTCATGATCAATTCAATTAAAAAAACTGAATGTATTGAGAAGTTGTTTCAGTGTCTTTTTTGTTAACTAAAAATAATAAATATTGTGCATTGAAATAAAGCTGAAATAAAATTATTAATACGAGATGAAAAACTTAAACGGAAATGAGATGTAGAAATAAAATAAGTACTAAACTTATTAAAACTAAAACTGAAATTAAAAAAAAATAATTAAAGCCAAAAATAAATATAAAAAATGAAATTCTTAAAACATTTCTAATCAAACTTTTCTACTCAAACCAGTTTTCTAATTAAAAGTAAAATGAAAATTAGTGATGACATGAAAAAAAAAAAAAACACCACATGAAAATAGCAAGGTACTTTTATTATTACCATGAAATGTGCATAAATTTACATTATATTTGCAAAATACTTCTAAATAATAGTTTAAAATTATAATATTAAAATAGAATATTAACATGTTACCATGTCAAAATCACAGCAATACTGTGGTACTTTCATATACCGAGGTACTCATTGCCATATTCATATAATATTCACATGTTACTTCAAAGAAATACCACGGTATTACCACGGTAGCATGTCCATAGTAATGCCGTGGTATTTTCTGGTACGTTTTGAGTCATTATCGCTCTCAGAGTTCAGATTTTTAATATCGTTCAGCAGTAAATGTTTCTCAGGAGAACCTGAATGAGACACTGTCAATGCGGCCTGAACAAAAGAGCAAATTAAATGAATCATTAGCAGCACACAGATCACTTTATTAGGCCAATCAAATTGATTTTCATTCTGCTGTCGTTTAGCAGATGCTCGCCAGCATCAAGGCCTCTAATTATGGTTTTATGACTGACTCGTGCAAGAGCAAGACGTGAGATTCTCACCATGTGACACGTCACTGTGAGCAGGACAAAGTCAGTCCCACCATGAATTCACCATTGTTTTTTTGTGATGTGGCATATTTTTTCTTACGTAATTATACATCTTATAATTAGGATACCATATATTATACCATGTTAGATGTACAATACTCATACATTACAGTACAAATCTTAAATATACTGTATATATACACATATATGTATATGCATATATATGTATGTGTGTGTGTATGTATAAAATTGCATAATATATAAATGAAGAGTGCTTTAAGTTTTCAGGTAGGTTCAGGTAAAAATAGAAATTAAATAATTAAATGTAAAATGAAACACTGAATTAAATGTACACTGATCTTTTTTAAAGCTACTAAAGTTTTTGTTGTTGTTGTTTTGGTTTCTTTAAGCAGGTTTATTAGGTTGCTGTCACTTTAAGACCAAATGCATGGTCTGTTTTTAAATTGGAGTTTGTTTTTACTGGATCAGTCTATAATCTCATGAATAAAATGAATTATAAAGTAAATAAACACAACAATAGCTTCAGTCTGTACATGAATATCTGTAATTGAAGATACTATATTTTAAATATGCTTCTAATTTATTTTGATCTGTTGAATACTGCAGCTGAAAAGAAAACTTTCTGCCAACTTTATGAATAAAAAAAACAAGAATAATCTGATCTCAGTTCTTCTCTAATTACATAATTAATCTTATGTAAAAGTTTAGTTTGTTTCACTGGGTTTTGCACACACATAACCTCCTGTAACGCCAATCAGCACATCAAATGACAGACGATGTTAATAATTGCAACTCAAACGTCATTTAGAAAACGAATAGCGTTTATCTTCAGCGTTTGAGTCTGATCTCTTTTGTTCTGGTGTTTATTTTCCAAAGGCGCAAACCGCATCTGTTTGTCAATCAGCATTAAATGCACAGTTTCTCAGCTCCGCAGGAACAAAGCAGAGGTCAGAGGTCATGCGTTCATCCTCCATCTCACCTGTGCGTTAAAAATATCCAGCGTGAAATGTCACGGCATTACGAGACCAACACAATTCACATACTCAAACTATACTGTCAATTAAAACAGAAGCGAGCGCGACGCAATTAGTCGTTGTGCACTAGAAGAAAAGCGCAACAGGAGATAAAAACACAAACCCTGTAATTACAAAATAAGAGAGCGGAGGATTTTCCCTGTGTCCAGGTGGCTTCATCTTGACAAACTCTTAAGATACAGTGCAATTACACAAACCTGCAATTAGCCTAGCATCACTAATTAGCCACAGCACTGAAGAATTGGGGATTGCATTGTTAATGTCTGCTTGTATTAAAAAGTCACAATCGCATTTCTCAGCAATTACACCGCGCGCCGCGGCAGGATGGAGACGCAATCCGTGTCTCTCGGCAGATGCTGCTTATTTCTCTGAGGACTTCTGGATGCTTTTGTTGTCAGTCGTCCAGCAGTCTCTCGTGGGAGAGCCGCGCGTTTGACGAGTGTGTCTGAGCATCGGGGTTATTTGTTAGCGTGAGGATGCTGATGCTCATGATAAAATACTAACTCAAGATGAAGTGTGCTCCCAACGGAGGAGAAATCACACATCACACACAGCACCGAGAGTCTCTACTGCTTCTCAGCTGTTTCTCCTGAGAAAAAAGACCTCAGGAGTCTCACATGAGTCTGCTCTTGAGTTTCAGAAGAGATCTCCATGATGCTGTGCTGGGATTTGACAAGAGAGTGAAGTGTGCAATCAAAAAGCTCAGTCTCGATTTGAATTCTCACGAGTGTTAAATAACCACAGAGCAGAAGAAGTGTTTGGGAAACCGGTTTGGAAAATAATTGCTATTTGCTTTGAAATTAAACAGTGATGCAGAAACTACATATATATACGTAAATAAATGTATTCATGAAATGTATAGTTTCTGCACTATTTCAAAGCACAAATAACTATTATTTTCAAACAAGTTTCCCAAACACTACTACTGACCCGTCCATCCCAAATATTCACGTGAAATAAGTGAGTTTAAATTAAAATGGCAATTTTTCCTTGCATACTTCACTGATCCAATAAAAATAAAAAAATAATATATAAATTCGCTCATCACATCGATGACCATCGGCACAAGACCACAGGAACCAGACGAGTCCTCTGCACAATCTGACCTGTGCTGCAGCCTGGAATTAAACCACGCCATGCTGGTTTGGTCTGTCCAGAGGAGAACTGGCCCCCGACTGAGCCTGGTTTCTCCCAAGGTTTTTTCTTCATTTCTGTCACCGATGCCGTTTTGGTTCCTTGCCGCTGTCGCCTCTGGCTTGCCTAGTTGGGGACGCTTGACTGATTGCACAAACACTTTTGGAAAACAACTGAACTGGATCGCTGAATCATCAATGAACTGACTTTAGCTGGAAAATGACTCTGTGTTATTGTCCTCTTGCATTATTGGCAAACTATTTTCCTGTTGACACTGTAAAGCTGCTTTGACACAATCAGTATTGTATAAAGCGCTATATAAATAAAGGTTATATTTTATATAAATTAACTGAAAAATTCACTATTATTATTACAATTGATATTTATGAATTAATTTTTTTATATATTTTTTTATTTATGCATTTAAATGTATTAATTAATTTAAATGTAATTTTCTATGTATTTTAAGATCCAGTAATGTCAGTCTGAGTGTGAAACACAGCATGTGTTGCTCTGTAGTGGTGTTTCACTCATTCAGACTGTCTGTTCTGCCCAGTTCATTTCCTAACATGACTCTTTTTGTGTCCATATGTTCATCCCCAATGGCATCCATAAAAGAGCTTTTATCCAGAAACGCCTCTCATCAGATGCAGAATGTCGTACATCGAGAGTTCGAGGAACTTCCTGCAGGTCCGTACAAACCAAACTCATTTGTGAGGCCGATGGGGGAGCGTTTCATCGAAAAATAATTGAACTTCCTCTTTTAATTAAGGCGGCGGTGGCGCATGGACCAGCGGGAAGCTGCTGCAGTCTGGCAGGTGGAGTCGTCAAACACAAGCCACTTTGTAGGCTTGTATCAAGAGCAACAGGAAACATAATGAATTAATGAGATGCACCGCAGCGTTGGATGACAGAAGAAACGATGGATACGAACGAAGTTCAATTCTCTATTCTTTTGACTTGTTTTATTTTTATTTAAAAAAGACCCTCTAATACTAGTTCCCTATTCTTTTTTCTATCCCATCTACTTTGTTTTCTTTTTATTTATTATATTAACAAAAAAACAACACAAAAAAAACTTAGACTAACGAAGACTTGTCACAGCACTCAGCCCTACATATTATTGCTCTTTTGTTAATTTTGATTGCTTCTATTGTCCTCATTTGTCAGTCGCTTCGGATAAAAGCGTCTGCTAAATGACTGTGACCCTGGAGCACAAAAGCAGTCATAAGCAGCACAGCTATATTTGTAGCAATAGCCAACAATACATTGTATGGGTCATAATTATAGATTTTTCTTTTATGCCAAAAATCATTAGGATATTAAGTAAAGACCATGTTCCATGAAGATATTTTGTAAATTTTCTACTGTAAATATATCTAAACTTCATTTTTGATTAGTAATATGCATTGCTAATAACTTCATTTGAACAACTTTAAACTCAAAATTTAGATTTTTTTGCACCCTCAGATTCCAGATTTTCAAATAGTTGTTTCTCGGCCAAATATTGTCCGATCCCAACAAACCATACATCAATGGAAAGCTTATTTATACTGTATACAGTGTTCTAATCATTTTGGCCAGTGCTGTAAATCTTAATTTCCAAAAATTGTCCCTTGTGACTGGTTTTGTGTTCCAGGGTCACAAATGTAAATAACTACATGAATGAAGACGTTCTCACCTGGTAGAAATTGGGCCAGAAGGTGCTGATGGCCAGCTCCACCTGCTGCCATTTCTTCAGAGCCGGACCAGACGAGTTCCACACAGCGACGCCCAGAGGACTGTTGTTCTCCTTCACGTAGATGAGGATCTGGCCGGGGCTCGAACCCTCTCGACCGGCGCCGTAATACTGGAATATGACGCAGTGGGTGTCATTCTCTTTGAACTGTGGCATGTAGAGCTGCGCTCGCTGACCAGAGACCCGGCCCGATGTGTTCACCATCATGAACGCTGAGTCTGAGGACGGGAAATATCAAAGGTTACCAGAGTGTTGGGAAAAGTTACTTTTAAAAGTAATGCATTACAATATTGCGTTACTCCCTAAAAAAGTAACTAATTACGTTACTTAGTTACTTTTTATGGAAAGTAATGCCTTGTGTTACTTTTGCGTTACTTTTTAAATCTGTGCAGGGCTTGCTTGTTTGTTTTTAATATAAAAAGTTATATTTTTGGCAAATGTAAAAGCCCTTTCACACCAAAAGCCTCAGGCTGAAGGAAAAGTAAATTGACGTCTGTACAGTAGAACGCAGAAGAAGAAGAAAGTTCAGCACTCTTCAGCGATAAAAAAAAAAAAAAGAACAACAAATGTTGGTTTATCTTGAGTAATTTTTGTTTATTAGTATGATTGAATTGGATCATCGAAGGTCACTGGTTAATAAAATGGGATAAAATACATAAAGGATATTTGTAATATTTAACATTTGATTATTGCATGTTTGTGTCACATTCTGTGTTGCATTTTGACTGTTTTTATTCATTTTGAGGAACACTGAATCTGTTATTTGTGAGTTGAGATGAATTAATGCATGTTCACATTTATTCTAGAACTAAAGTAACATATTACTCTGGATTTCTCTCAACATGCGGACAGGAGAGCTTTTAATCAATACATGGGAAAAAAATGGAACTGGTGTTACTTATTTGAAAAATTACTTAAAAAGTAATGATCAGCAAATAACAGCAGAGCATCCAGAAAGCAGGTTATGTGCTCAAGTGTACAGTGGTGATATTTAAAAGACTTTCCATTTAAAACCTTTCAGTTAACTTAAACTCAACCATAATTTATTTTTGTATCAGCATGCGTGCGTGCGTAACTAGCTCAGGTGTGTGAAGTGTTTGCTGGACTAACAGCGCTGTGGAAAAACAGCTAAAGACAGGAAGTGTGTTTCTAAAGCGGTTAATGAGTAGCTTGTGTCACATCAGAGCGGCTCTGGACGGAAAGCAGATGTTGACTTTAGAGCAGTGTGTTTGTTTAACCCTCATTATACTGCATGAAAACAAATTTTTCGTTTTCGTTTCATTTGTTTCCAGAAGCTTTACTTTCACTGTTCCTCGGCGGAGGAATGATCTTCAGCTCACATCTTCTGAGGAGCGTTTATTTCTTCATCTCTCCATCAGCACTGCATTATATGTTTGGATCATTTCAATCTCATCTTACTAAGATATATTATTGCAGATATAGAGCGACCAATGATATTTAGATCATTTTATGTCAGTGTCTTCTGCACTGTTAGAAAGATCTCAATGATTTACATTACAAGCAACAGAATTTCATCATAGAAATATCAGCATCTGCAGCAAACTGTATAGTTTTTTACTTCATATTCTCACTCTGTCAAACTATATAAGCCATAAAAGCCTGATGAATCAAATATCAAAAGCTTTTAATTTTGTCTAAAGATTCAATAAACTGTTCCATTTCCAAAAACAGATTTTTCAGGGTTAAACAAGATGTGGATCAGATGCGATGTTTTCTGAACTCTCTGGACTGAAATCATCTGAACAGACGACAGACGCAGACACAGACACGAGCATATGCCAAACCTACTGTCACCATGAGCTCATTACTGAATCTGCTGACACACGCAGCACATAACCTCACATCTGTCAGTAAACACTGCGCTTTATACTGCATTACATTACTCTGATTACAATCAGACTCTCATTCCACAATCACTCACGTGCTGCAGAAACCGACGGATGTCAGTAATACAGAAGACAGAATGATTTTCCTCAGCGTTATTTTAGTATCTTTGAGATACTATTATAGTTTAATTAATATTTAGATTTTTTTATATATTTTACATTTTTGGAAGTTTTTGTCATTTTTATTAGTTTGTGTCTATATAGCTTTTAATTGTTTTCTGTTTTAGTTTTCTTTTTTTCAGTTAAAGTATATTTTCATCATGAAATTATTTTTTTTTATAATATTATTTATTTTATTTCAATTATTTGCTGCGAACCATGGAAAACAGATGGATGGATAGATATTTATTTATTTTAGTACATCAAGTTAAACTAAATGAGAATGAGAAAAAGTTAAAAATATATTTAAATTAATATTTTATTTTATTTCAGTTAGTTTATTCTAACAACAAAATAATTTATTTTTTCATAATACTGTTTTTTAAAGTTTTTTAATGTTTTATTGTAATTACAAAATTATATTTTGGTAATATCGCTTATCTGTATTTTAATATAAATGATTTTATTTACATATTTATATTACTCCAAGGCACTCGTAGTAACAATAAAACGCCTTTAATTAAGTGGGCTAAATCATTCAAATAATTAAAAAGGTAGATCTACGCGTTTCGGCTTCAAAGCCTTCTTCAGGATAAACATCAATTGCTCAAACAAGTGTTCTTAAACAATTAGTAAGCAATCAAAGACAGCTGGTTAATCAGTGGAAGAGGCTACAGCTTTCCTCGTCTTACAAAACATACAAAAAAAATGTTTTTTATTTATTTTGTTTATGAAAGCTTAATTTAATTTAAGTTTTATTTCAGTTAAAGTTTATTTATGGTTTTTTGTAATATTGTTTATTTTAATTTTAATATAAATTTTCTGTAATTTATAAAAGTTTACTTTATGGTCTTAGTTCTAGTTAAAACCCCTGTTGCCATGAAGCGCAGGGAACACAGAGGCTGTTAGTGATCAGAAATGAAGAGCGAACGGATCGATAACCATCTCATCCTTTAAAACCTGTGAGAGACAAATCAAAGCTGCGATCTTGAACGAGTCCGGCTGTGTGTTCTGGGTTAAAAGCCATTAACACACACTTCTGTTTCAGCCTGAGAAACTCTAATCAGCACATTAGAAATACAGTCTGATGTCAGGACGGAGTAGATTTATGAGCTGAGCATCAGCCGGATCATCCAGGATTTTCTTGTTGGAAGCATGTCGATTAAATATATCATGGTGGAACTAATTAGTGTTGATCAAAATAAGTTGTTGAACTTCTTTAGGGTTAGTAATTATGATTCCTGAACTCATTAAGGAAGAATTTCCCAGAGGGACTTGAAGGCAGCAGGAGCTCCAGCTTAAAACATTCTGCTTGCTTAAAAATGTTTGTTTACTTTAAAAATAAAAATAAAAATAATTATAAA
>NC_081178.1:752216-862216 GCF_012432095.1 Onychostoma macrolepis | reverse complement strand
TTTTTCTAAATGAACTTACACTTAATAACTGTCTGAATGTCATTCAGTAGATTAAATATCAAAGCACCTCATGCACAAACACTTTACTATGGAAGCCCGTCTCCGCCACTGAATAAAAAATTAAAAAGGTCATTGTGAATTTTTATCTTGCAATTCTGACTTTTCTCAGATTGCAACTTTATTTCTCACAATTGCGACTTTTTCTCACAATTGCGACTTTATTTCTCAGATTTGCGACTTTTTCTCAGAATTGCGACTAATTAATAATTGCAATTCTGAGAAATAAAATTGCATGTTTTTATCATGCAATTCTGACTTTATAACTCGAAATTGCATGTTTCTATAACACAATTGAGAATTGATAGATAAAACCTCGCCAAATATCTGACAGACGGTTTGAAATATTACAAAAACAGATCCCATGTTGAACATAAAAACTAAATCCAGTGCGGAATTGTAATCCATTACGGTTTACAAATTACATCACGGAAATTGTTGTTAGTAATGTAATCTGTCGGATTACACACATTAGGTAATGTATTCTGACTACTTTTTGAATTAGAATACATTATGAATAATTTACTGCCATTGTGTGAATAATATGTAATCTATAAAAGGTAACCGTAGTCTGATTACAAGCATTTTAAAATTCAATATAATCTAATTACAGGTACTAAATGTTTAGAATCAGATTACATAATCCGGATTACGTGTAATCAGCAATTATTAAGCACTGACAGAAGCTGCTAAATGGGACTGACGGGTGACTTTACATATAAATACACACACGCTGCAGTTTAACGTCCCTCAGATGTCAGACTGCATATTTACCCATAATCCTCTGACATGCTTTCAGCGGGTTTATGTATCTACATGTGCGATCCTCAATCTGCTGTCTATCATCATCATCATCATCAAAGCCTCTGCTCTTCATCTGTCAGCTGACGTGTTTATTTGATGGCAGTTTCTCCTCCTTGAGTTTGAAGCACTACAAAAGCCGCTCGTAACTCTGGAAGCGCTGCTTTGTTCCTCACGCCACCTTCATCTTCAAGCAGCTCTGATATTTGTTTGATTTAGTCAGACGCAGCAGCAAGAGACGCACGTGATGAGGAACAAAACCGGCCATATGGACTTTCATGGAGAAACGCTCGAGTCGAGAGTGGAAAGATGGGAAACACAAGGTCACATCTGAGAACCGAGCGTTCACGACTGATGCAGGAACTGATCACCTGATCATGAGAGCTGTGTGGTTACTAAGAGATCAGACGCACCGTATTTACCTGCTGGACCATTAAACAAATCCCACATAACCACAACATAGAAACAACTACAGCACAGTTCACTGTAGAAAGTATGTAAAAACACCCAGAACCCCTTAGCAACAATACATAAACAACCCAGCAGACCCTAGCAACCACCCACAACACATTAGCAGTGTATATAAATATAAAAGTACCCTATTAAAAAAAGTAATATATTAAAAATACATTTATTTCATACTAAGTATAGTTAAAATCTATTAACATTTACTGACAGATAACTTGATATAAAAATAATAATGAAACTTTATTTGGCATACTACTTGTGCACAATGCACATTTCTTAATATTAAGAATAAAATGTGTTTTAATGTCACTTTTGATGAGAATTGTATAATCTTTGAATAATATCGTTCTTTAAATGCAAAATATTTAAAGTGTACCTGAAGTATCCTTGCAATAGTTCCACTTCAGCACAATCAAATATACTAAGCATGTCTTTAATTGCAATTCCGCACAACTGAAGTGCATTAAGCACAAAATGAGTTGTTTCAATTTAGCAGACTTTAAGTATGCCAGTTTAGTGTATTAAAAGTACAATTGCAGGGCATTTATTAAGTAGGCCTACATAAATATGAAAATGTAGTATACTTAGCATGAAATAAATTTCATGCCAAGTATATTTATTTTTCACTAGGGTATAGATTGTTTTGTTTTGTATTTAACAAGAAGATCTGAAGAATCTAAGCCATCAATCAAATATTCGATCAAACCGTGTCAGTATTAGTAAATAACTGCTGCGATTTTGGTGAATGTCTCAAACGCTCTCGGTTTCTTCCTGCAGAAGTTTTGAAGTTTCTTCTCGCTTCTCCAGAAGCTGCTGAATCACATCAGCGTTCATTTCATCTGCATTGATCTCTGTGAATTATGGGATGGCAGATCTTGTTATGTTTGGCCTACTGTACAAAGTTACAAGATGAAATTGAGTTAGAGCGGCAGAAGAGTCATGTTAACGCACCTTCCTGCTTTATTATGGTTTCACGGCCGAGTTAATGCACTCGTCTCATATCAGCTATCAGCTTCTGGGAGATGTTGAGTGGAAGCGGCTCCTGAAGAAATGCGCTGTAAGGTAATTACGCTCGCGTGGCGTATAATGGAGCTGGCAGACACACACCTGCCGCGTGTCGTTTGTGTAACTCGTTAGAGACGGACTAAACGCTTCTCTCTTCATCCGTGGAGGAACGGCTGCAATCTGCTGATGATTTCTCTGCTGACAGTGTCTCAAACACACCGCTGCATTAACATTAGTTTGCCTGATACATAATACCATGTCTTTTTGGACGTTTACCACGGTAATGCTCCCTTATGAAACAGTACTGCGTTAATACCGTTGTACAGTGATGGTATCAGAAGGTAATACTATGGTACTTTGAAATACACCATGTTGTTATCTTTTACTAGAACTAAAAATGTTCAATATATTTTATATTACAAACTTTAAAAAACTAGAAATGTCGCTTTGGCAACTAATTTTAAAAAGTACTTTTTTTTATAATTAAAGTTAAATTAATTCAAGCTAAACATAACTGTTAAACAAATTATTTAAAATAATTTAATTAATAGTATATAATAAAATAGTAAAATAATACTGCATAATGCATGTACAAAATACTTTTGGTTATTTTTTGTTTAAACAAATTATTTAATTAAATTTAAAAAATAATTCTAAAATAATTAGAATTTCAATAAAAAATAGAAATGCTGCCTTGGCAACTAAAGGAAATAAAACAAGTTTAAGTACTAAAATTACTCAAATTAAAACTAATAATAAAATTACTAAATTAGAAATATGTGACCCTGGACCACAAAATAAGCAGCACAGGTATATTTGTAGCAATAACCAACAATACATTGTATGGGTCAAAATTATCCATTTTTCTTTTATTCCAAAAATCATTAGGATATTAAGTAAAGATCATGTTCCATGAAGATATTTTGTAAATTTCCTACCGTAAATATATCAAAACTTCATTTTTGATTAGTAATATGCATTGCTAAGAACTTCATTTGGACAACTTTAAAGGTGATTTTCTCAATATTTCGATTTTTTTTGCACCCTCAGATTCCAGATTTTCAAATAGTTGCATCTCAGACAAATATTGCCCTATCATAACAATTCAGCTTTCAGATGATGTATAAAACTCAATTTCAGGAAAAATGGACCCTTATGACTGGTTTTGTGCTCCAGGGTCACATACTGTATAAAATAATGACTAAAGCAAATAACAAAATGGCTAAAACCTAAAGTAATATTGAAATGAAAACTGAAAACATAAAAATAAAAGCAAATTCGAAATATTAATGATAAATATTAATAATAATTAATATTAATAATAATGTACAAAATACCATGGTACTTTTTGGCTTTATCGTGGTTTTTCTGGACAAATCAAATGTAAACACCATGTTTTTGGTCATATACCATGGTAAAACCATGATATTCACTGAAACACCCATGGAATGTGGAATATAAATACAGTCATCACTCAGTACGACTGCATACGTCAACCCACCACGGTTTTAGCATCTAATAGCATCAGCGTCGGATGCAAGAGTGGATCTGAACTTAGTCTGCGCTGAGATTGATTTGCACTGAACCCTGCTGCTTCTCTGATCCTGCGAGAGGACCTGTTTGAAGACACTCGCAGAAAACCAGAGAACGGCTCAGAGACCTTCGACCCGCCGGCGTCGTTAAAGAGGAAACATCGTTAGACGATTCTGAAAGCACATTATAAGGGGATTGTTCTATAATTCACTCGGCAGGGAAATGTGTTTTCTCCCCTCAACAATTAAGAGGAAGAGGCTTTTAAGAGCAACCGCTGCATTTTCATAAAGGGCAAAGCTCTGAGATCGCATAAAACACGAGCTAAATGCTTTTTACTGTTCAGAGCGGGAAAATAAATGAATAGCTGAGAAAGAGAGCGATTGTATTATAGAGCTGGAGTTTAACACATCAAACTCAGATTATACATGTCAGGATCTCCTCAGATCATACTTCTTTACTTCCGTTTAAAACTGCAGAAAACATGCTCATCTGGGGTTAATGGAAGATGTTGCAGTGAAAGCGTGGCATCTTCCAGGCCTTGTTCTCTTCAATATTTAAACGAGATGCATGATTTAAGGTGGTATCACCACACATGTGTTGTTGGTCTGGTGTTATAACGTGTAAACGAGCCGCCGGAATCGCTAATGAGTTTTCAGAGCAGCTTTCAATTAACGCACGGATCAACGATCGCTAACAGAAGACATCAGAGCAGCTCTGTCAGGACAACAGAGACACAATCAGCGGATAAACAGACAAACATGCTTAAATGCTGACAAGATGACATTTAAACTGAAAAAAAAAATTATAAATAAAATAAAACATTAAAAAAAAAAAAAAAAAAAAACTCAGTATTAAGCTGCCATTTAATAGATTTTGGTCAAATTAAATAGGAAAAATTAAATAAAATATATTTTAATATTTATTAATAATATAAAGTTAATAGTAAGAAGAAGTACAGTTAAGAAGAAGAAGAATCACACACACACATATATACACATACATACATATAAAATGAATATATATTAACATTTATTAATAATATAAAGTTCATTGAAATTAAAAATATAAAACTACAAATAAAAATTCATTCATAAAAATGAATACATTATTTTCTAATAGTATAAAACTGCAAAACTAGTTCTTGGACAAAAATGAAATTAAAAAGTAAAATAAACAATGTAAATATATAAATAAAATTAATAAATATTAATATTTATTAGTTACAAAGTTTGTATCAATGTTTTAATAATATAGTAATGAAATGAATAAACTTTAAATAAAAAATAAATGAATGTGTAAAATAGTCTTTTAATAAATAACATTGCAAAAAGTGATATTCTCAATCAGTGCTGACCTGGCTATTGATAATTTTTGGCCCAAAATGAAGAATTAAAAAAATGTAAATATATCAATAAAATTAATACATATTATGATGTCTTAATTATATAAAGTTCTTATTAATATGTTTATAATATATTAATAAAAATTTACTAAATTAAAAACCAAAAATGTATTCATGAAAATGAATAAAACTGAAATTAAATTTAAAGGAAATTAAAAAATTAAAAAATTTAAATTCCATGTTAGCTTAAAGTGTTTTCAGAATGTTATGCATTTCAGCACTAAAACACTATTAAAGGCAAGTCTCAGTGTGAGCTGCAGGTCTGTTCAGATCTAATGAAACTCTATTCAGGGGAACCGACTGTCCGTTTCATTCACTGATCAACAGCCAAAGTTCCTTCTTCATTA
Organism: Onychostoma macrolepis; assembly: GCF_012432095.1. Classification (NCBI taxonomy): domain Eukaryota; kingdom Metazoa; phylum Chordata; class Actinopteri; order Cypriniformes; family Cyprinidae; genus Onychostoma; species Onychostoma macrolepis. The sequence continues at coordinate 856,603 of NC_081178.1, read as the reverse complement.
ACGGAGGCGTCACTAATCATTCCAGTCCGACCCATAATGCTTCGTGTCTCGTTGAGTGTGAATAATGTACAAGTGCTCTCGTGGAAGGAACACAATCAATGGCTTTGCAATAAACGCTGCTGTACCCTTGTGTTATCATTAACACACACACACACTCTCACACACACACACATACACGCCGCCGCTGATGAATGTGTTTATTTGGAATTATCCGCCGCTTCTTTTCCAATTTGTCCGGTTTGGGATTCTCTCCGGTCTATTGATTAACCTTCACATGTAAAGCATGCTGTAAATTGAAGGTGGGCCGCTGGAAACGGTGTTTCTGAGGGAGTCGATGATGAATTGTTCAGCAGAGACATTCGCCCGAGGGAAGCGGCTGCTAATAGAGTTAACGCTCATCTCAACGCTCGCGTCACTGATGTGCATAAAACACTGAGAGGAGAAACACATCTGACCTCCAGAAACACTGAAGGAACTGCACCAAAATTAAATGAAAAATTGCAATTAAAATTAAAAGTGAAATTCAAGATGAACTAAATAAAATGTAAACATTATAATAAATTAATAAGTATTAATATTTATTAATAATACTATATTTTAATAGTTATTAATAATATATTAATGAAAAATAACAAATATATAAATGTAGAAATAAAAATATTACAATTAAAAAAAAAAAAAAAATATATATATATATATATATATATATATATATATATATATATATATATATATATATATATATATATATATATATATATATATATATATATATCATATATTATTTTATATATTAAAATAATATTACAAAGCAAATAAAAAAAAAATTACTTTAAAGCTTCCAAATTAAATCAGAAATGTAATACCCTAATTTCCTGTTTTTTCTAATTTAATTTCTAATTGAATATTATATACATATATATATATATATATATATATATATATATATATATATATATATATATATATATATATATATATATATATATATATATATATATATATATATAGAATATTTTTTTTTTAAAGTAAAATACATAAATAAAATTTATAAATATTAAGATTTATTAATAATGTATTAATACAAATAAATTAAAAACAATTGGGGAAAAAGTATTATTAAAAATATTAAAATTATAATAAAAAGTGAATAAAAAATATATACATGTATTAGCTTTCAAATAAAATCAGGAAATTAATACCCTAACATGTAATTTAATCTTTATGATTTTTTTTTTTTAATAACTCAGAATTTTCTGTTTCATACATGGTTCCTACAGCCTTGTACAACCTGAAAGAATCAGGAATATGGGTGTGCGATATTGACAAAAAATAATATCTCAATATTTTCTGGGATTTTATCGATAACGGTAATTAGACAATATTTTGCTGTATGTTATTGTGCTGGTACCTTAAGGACTGTCGTGGACAGCTGACTCCTAAAGTTTTTGATATTCTTCATATTCTGTGTGGTCAGTTCACACTGATAAGTAATTAATCTTTTCCAATAAGATTAAACTAATTTTTACATTTTATGTGCACTTTTACCTTTATAAAGCCATTTTTGCTAAAAGTGTCCATTATCTTTTGAGTCAAATTCTTACATTTAATCAGTGAATTAGAATAATAAGACTTTGGGCTGTTACCAAGCAAATGAAATCAGTATCGACAAAATTCATCTTTACAATGCAGAGAAAATATAGAAGCTGCATCTGAAGTGACATTTAGATGCAATGCAAGACATGAATGCATTTAATCTGCAATTACAAATGCATAAATCATGTTTTGATATATTAAAAACAAACCGTTAAATACCGGTATTTGAAATTATTTAAATAATAAAAGATACTTTGAATGTGAAATTAAAACCTCCAGCAGGTGGCAGCAAGTCACTGTTAATAAGTGAGTCATTGCCATTGAACCGAATCATTTAAACGGTTGATTCATGCAGGAACGAAACGCCCTCATGTTGCTCAGAGATGCAAAACAGTGCTGTGGCTGTTTGGAGTGATTTTTGTTGTCGAAATAAAGCAAAAACAGAAAATATGGTGTTTAAAACGTAAGTCTCTCAATTAACTTCTTGTTTATTGAACTGTTGTAAAAAAATCAATATCACATTTGTAATCATGGTTATTTTTGGAGCGTTATCTTTCATTATTCTTCGTGTGAAATTGATTAACTAGGTTATATGAAGTGATACAAAATAGCCTATAGTCTTTAATTTTGTGTTCATTCTAAATGTAGTGAAAGTGCAGTAAAAGAACACTATGCACGCGCACTAGTAATGAATGCGTGCACTCTGTAGGTGTGTTTTGAATAAAACTGATCAAGCCCTTGTTATCTAATACTGAACTTCATGCTGGAAAGCCGTTAATCCCTAATTACACTGCCATGTTTCTGATCGGCTGGGAATCTGTCCAGCAGCCAATCAGCACTCTCCGTCGAATGACTGAAGGAAGCATGTGCGCTCTCTGAGCTCGGCATTCTGGGTAACGGCCGTGACAGCTGCAGTGCTCTTTATAAGCCTCTGTGACGGGACACCTGTGGTCTGTACTGCGGTACAGACTCCTCCGTACAACAGAAAACATGATGAGACTCCAAACTGTACCAACAAAACTCTCTTATTCAATTTGTTATTATATTATATTATTAATAACAATATTATCATTTGTAATCTCAATATCAATCTTATTAATATAATAATTACATTAAATTATAATTATATTATGAATTGTATAATAAATTATATTATTGTATAATATTATATGTAATATAATTATAATATTATCAGTAACTCTATACACAATAGATGAGATCAGACAACAGCAGTATTGAGTGTTTTATGAAAAAATAAAACTAAAAATTGTATTACAAATTAACAAAATAATATTTAATAATCATTATATTAATATTTATTAACACTGTATTAAAATAAATTAAATTAATAAAAATAAAAAACTAATTAATATAGAAAATATATTAATAAAAGCACTAAAATAAAAATTAAATAAAAATGAAAAAATTAAGAGCCAATAGAAATATAATATATTATAATTTATTGTATTCATAATATTATAACAGTAAATTATATTATAATGGTGAACTGATCCAGTATTACTCATGGTGAGATCAGACCAGTATCGAGTGTCTAACATAAACTAAAAGTTAAATAATTGTTTTTTAAGTTTAATTAAAAATTAAAACATTTCATTAAAGTGTTTTAAAATAAAAAATGAAAGAAAAAAACAATTGAAAATAAAAATGTTTTAATAAAAATAAAGATAAAAATGTAAGATTAAGAGTGTTGACTGCTTTACATAAGAATTACAAAAATTAACAAAAAAAATTAAGTTAATATGCATTAATAATATTAATATTTATCAACAATTTATACACTACCAAGAGTTAAGTCAGACATTCGACAGTCATAAATACACAAGGAAAACTGGGAAGATACAAACTGGGTAAATAATGTTTTATGTTTTGATTAAAAGACAGTTAACATTAAACGTCAGCGAAACCCTTAAGAATTCACAATGTTTTTTTTTTACAATAGTGCTCTCATTATAACGTTATGTACATGATCATAGTTATAACGTTCTGCATTTCTGTTTAGAGCTGCGTGCGCTGAAGATGGTCAGTAGAATGAAGCATATGATAGCAGGTTTTTAATCAATGGGATTTAACTCGTTTATCTCACATAGAATGCGCTTCGTTATTTATATAACATAACGTTAATATTACGACTTATAGGCTATCTGCACAAAATGCCCCGAATGCACATGAACGTGTCTGCGCGGCTCTGAATGAACTCTTTTGTGGACGCGTTCTTCACGCAATAACATGCAGAAACACAACTAAACACACAGTGTTTTATTATAATAGTGTTCTCATTATAATATTATGCACATGACAGTCCCAGTCATAGTTATTAATATTCTGCATTGCTGTCCTGCTCGCGCCGCGCACTGAAGAGATAATCACTGTATAGTCCTACAATGAAGCGCTTTACTGCAGCGTAACTCAACCAAATGCATCTTATACCAGATAAATAATATACACACAATATAAATAAACTGACTGAAATGCTTTGAAATAATTTGTTGTACCCTACCTGATCCCTAAAAAATGAAGACTTCCACTCTGCCTGCTTCAATTTGAGTCTTGTTAAAGATTTAAATCCCTGCCGCCAAGATGCTCCTCTGTCAGTGACGGATTATGGAAAGTGAATCTTTAATCTATAGGGGAAGTTGGATTTATTCACGCACGTTAAAATATTTATTTAAAGCTTCTTTTTTTTAAGATTCTTATTTATAGCATTATCATAATAGGCTGTATATTAACTTATTGGGAGAAAAGCGGTAGTTCTGTGTGAAATCAGACACAGAGCACCCCCAAAATTGAGCCAAAATGGCACGATCATAACACCCCGCGAATATTCGACTGTGAGATTAGGAGTCGAATCAGGCTCCTCGAATCGAAGCATCGACTCGTCGACTACTCGGGGACACCCCTAATGTTATCAGTAACAGCTGAAGTGATGAGTGTTTGTCAGTGTGTGTGATGCAGAGATCAGACCTCAGCAGAACTGAGTGTTTAATGTGTGGATCTGGAGCTCTTCTCATTGAACTTCATCTCTCTGACCGACGGCCGGTTTCCTCTCATCATGCCAGAAGCGCTTCACCTGTAAACGTGCCGCAATCGCTTCTTTGATATTCAAGAATGATGGGAAGGAAATGTAGCTCTGGCTGGCATTAATGTGATCTATCAGCTCATTTAACGCTGGAGACACGCGCCGCTAATCACAGTCCAGCCACGTTACCAACTTCAGATCATTACACTTCAGTCTCATCAAGAACCGCACAAGAGCAAGTGACCGATGCACACTTACATGATTTTAATAATATTATATTCATATGTATTGATACATTCATAAAAATAATAAAATAAATAATATAAATAATGAATATAAATATATATATATAAATAATGGATAAATATTTATTAATACTATCATCAATGTTTATAATGAATATACTCATGAAAATTAATAAACATTTAGCAAAATAAAAAAGTTAAATATATAAATAAATTAATGCATATTAATATTTATTAATCATATATTAAAAGGTATTATTTAAAATAAACTATTTATTATTACTATTATAACTATTATATTATAAATTTAATTACATATTAGCTTCCATATGAAATCAGGAAATTAATACTCCTTTTAATACTCCTCCTAATGTCCTGATTTCATTTGTAATCTAACATGTAATTTGAATTTTTATGATATATATCTTTTCATAATTCAGAATGTTCGGCATTTCAAGAAAGTAAAAAATATAAATAATTAAATATTCATATTAATATGTTAATAAAAATAAAACAACAAAAAATAAAAAAATATCTAAAAATGCATATTAGCTTCCGAATAAAATCAGGAAATGAATAGCCTTTTTAAGGAAAGCATATGCAGCATATGATCGAAGTAAGTCGTACACAATACCGAAATCTCATGTACAATAAGAGAAAATCATCACGTACGACAGAAGATAAAGCGACTGATGCAAATGTCCTCTCCCACAGACGTAAGAAACAACATAATTCTAGTATTTTACTGTTCCTTTGCCTCTCACCAAGAAAAATAGAGGCAATTTAGTCTTGTGTGCATGAATAGCTCATCTGAGGTAATTTGTGTGCGAGTCAAACTCTTGTAATTCCAGCTTTTCTTTATTTATTTCCAGCGATTTCATTTCACCACGAGTCTGTTCCTGCCCAGGTGGCACATCAGCATCTTCTCCCCTTTGTCTTCTTCGCTCTAATAGCTTCCATGAATGATGTGAAGACGTCTGCCAGATTCTGGAGGAGCCCATCTGCTTCCTGTGAGGCCAAACACTTCCTGTAGACGCGATACAACTGAACAAACGCCTTAAAACTATCAGTCTTCATCATCTCATCCTGATCACTTAAGATCAGATGATCAGAGATGTTTTGGCTCTACGGTTTACTGATATATGTCACACTGGACCACAAATAAGGGTACATTTTTTAGAACTGATATTTATGCATCATCTGAAAGCTGAATAAATAATCTTTCCATTGATGTATGGTTTGTTGGACAATATTTGTCTGAGATGCAACTATTTGAAAATCTGGAATCTGAGGGAGCAAAAAAGAAAATCTCCTTTAAAGTTGTTCAAATGAAGTTCTTAGCAATGCATATTACTAATCAAAAATGAAGTTTTGATATATTTACGGTAGGAAATGTACAAAATATCGTCATGGAACATGATCTTTACTTAATATCCTAATGATTTTTGGCATAAAAGAAAAATGTATAATTTTGAGCCATACAATGTATTGTTGGCTATTGCTACAGATATAGCTGTGCTGCTTATGACTGCTTCTGTGCTGCAGGGACACATATGGGTCATATCATTCATTTTTCCCCAGAAAGCCACTTCATAATGTCATAATTTAGCTTTTCTTTTTTTTGATCAAGGAACTTTAGCTTCTCGTTCTTAAAGCTGGGATTCCTTCTGCAGTTTAGTTTCAGTAAAAGCTCTTTTTGGACTTTTTCAGAACTAGTCAAAGTTTCTACCAGTTTGGAATATTTCAGATTTGTTTAATGTTTCTGAAAGAAGTCTCTTCTGCTCACCAAGGTGGCATTTATCTGATCAAAAATACAGTATTAAAAAATGTGAAATGTTATTACATTTAAAAATACCATTTTCTATGTGAATATATTGTAAAACGTAATTTATTAATGTGATAAAAGCTGAATTTTATTAGATCATATACATTTCACTGGATCAAAAATACAGTAAAAAATGTGATAAAAATATTAGAAATTAAAAGAACTCTTTTCTATTTAAATATATTGTAACATGTCATTTATCCCTGTTGTGCGAAGCTTAATTTTATTCAAATCAAATACATTTTACTGGATCAAAAATACAGTAAAAAATGTGAAACATTATTTGAATTAAAAAATGGTTTTCTATTTGACTATATTGTAAGATGTAATTTTTGTCCAGATATGCGAATTTGAATTTTATTTGATCAAATACATTTTACTGGATTGAAAATACTGTAAAAACGTGAAATATTATAAAAATTTAAAAGAAGTGTTTTCTGTTTGAATATTCTGTAAAATTTAATTTATGCATGTGATCAAAGCTGAATTATTTTTGATCAAATACATTTTACTGGATCAAAAATACAGTAAAAAAAATTGAAATATTATAATTTAAAAGAACTGTTTTTCATTTGAATGTATTGTAAAATGTAATTTATTCATGTTATGCAAACCTAAATTTTCAGCAGCCATTACTCTGGTTATTACAAAATTCAAATCACTCCAAAAAGAGTGATACACTATTATTCAAAGGTTTGAGGAAAGAAAGAAATCAATATTTTTATTCATCAAGGACACATTAAATCGATCAAAAGTGTCAGCAAAGACATTTATAATGTGACAAAAGATTTCTATTTCAAATAAATGTTGTTCTTTTGAACTTTCTATTCATCTGTGAATCCTGAAAAATAAACTGCATCAGTTTTCACAAAAATATTGTGCAGCACAACTGTTTTCAACATTGATAATAATCAGAAATGTTTCTTTAAAATCAGCATATTAGAATGATTTCTGAAGGATCATGTGACACTGAAGACTAGAGTAATGATGCTGAAAATTCAGCTGCGCATCACAGAAATAAATTACAGTTTAACATATAATCACATAAAGAACAGATATTTTAAATTATAATAATATTTCAAATTTTTACTGTATTTTTGATCAAATAAATGCAGCCTTGCTGAGCAGAAGAGACTCTTTCAAAAACATTTAAAAGCTGCTCATGACAGTGTTCAGATGAAACAGACTCTGTCCTACCGACAACATCTCCTGTTAAAGTGAATAAAGAAACGCTTGCATTCAGAAGTAATTCCCTAAAAGGGTCAGAAAGCGACCTCTGACCTCTGGACCAGCAGAAGAGCGAAACCACACGCTTCTGCTCTTCAAAGTTCTGTCTTATTTTCACCTTCAACAGAGGAAATCTCAGCTTTTCCTGCTGATTTGATTTGCGTCTACTCTCTCCGGCACTAAGTGGATGATTTTCAGATGCTTTTGGACACTCGGAGACGCTCAGGTGCGGATGAAGAAGAGAGACGTTGAGCCGCTTGTTCTTTGATTTGCTCAATAATGAGGTGTTTTTCGGAGTCTGTGTCTCTTTCAGCGATCCATCACGGCCTTATTAGCGCTGAACTCTAACGGGTGGCGTCCAGACGCGGCTCTAACGACGGCTCGTTAGCAGCAGCCCATAAAAGCCTCTGTTATCACTGAAACAATCGCACTCTTCAAAGCGATTAGAAATAATTGCCTGGAGACGTCTATCGCCTTCACACAGACATCCATCTGCAAAAACAACACTTGGAGGAGAAATGTAGGGCGGAGCTTGATGATATTCATCAGGATACGATTGGATGGTGAAAAGATGGGCGTTGCCCAACGTTGAATATTTCAGTATTATTAAGAATTATTGAAATCGAACTGGATTGGAATCGAGATGCAAACAGGATGCAGAAAGATGAATTTGAGTAATTAAAACAAACTGGAATTCAAAGATATGCCTAGAAGCCAAGTTTGTGAAGATATCACAAAAGATAATTCTTTATCATATAGATTATAAATATATAACTAAACATTTTAATAAAATATATTCATTAATGTTATATTATACATACATATTTAAACTTTTATATAAATTAAAATATAATAATAATAATGTAGAGAAAATATACATCTTTATAATATAAATTGTTGAATAAATTTTTAAATAAAATATTATATTATAATTTATTTATTTTTATATTTATATTTCAGTAATATAAATCAGTAATAACTATTATTATTATTTTGTCAAGAGATAATAGTTCATAATGTAAATAAATCTAAAAATATACAGTAATATTCACATCATTCATATATATATATATATATATATATATATATATATATATATATATATATATATATATATATATATATATATATATATATATATATATATATATACACACACACACACACACACATTATGATATTGAAACAATAATAATAATAATAATAATAATAATAATAATAATAATATCAAAAGACAACAAATATTTATAATATCAATAAATCATAAATATACAGTTAAACATTTAAATAAAATGTTACATATTTTAATATATTTCTAAAAAGTATAATAGAAATACTTTGGTAATAAATATATATTTAGTTACACTTTTAAGGAATATGCTAAACACAAGCATACTTTTAATATATTCCTAAGTATAGTACAAATACTATGTTAATAAAATATATTCTTAGTTTCACTTTTAAGGAATATGCTAAACACAAGCATACTTTTAATATATTCCTAAGTATAGTACAAATACTATGTTAATAAAATATATTCTTAGTTTCACTTTTAAGGAATATACTAAACTTAAGCATACTTTTAGTGACGTTTTAGTGTATTTACAGAAAACACACTTATGTCACTCTTACTTAAAATATATTTTATGTCTACTTTGTGTAAGAACATAACAAAATAATTACACTTTTAGTGGGTTTTAATGCATTTTATATCCATGTGTAGGCCTACTGGAATATTTTTTAATATTTATGCATTTATAATTTTAATATTTGGAAAAGTACGATATTTGAAAAACAACAACAAAAAAATGTAAAAGCTGCTCATGACAGTGTTCAGATGAAACAGACTCTGTCCTACCGACAACATCTCCTGTTAAAGTGAATAAAGAAACGCTTGCATTCAGAAGTAATTCCCTAAAAGGGTCAGAAAGCGACCTCTGACCTCTGGACCAGCAGAAGAGCGAAACCACACGCTTCTGCTCTTCAAAGTTCTGTCTTATTTTCACCTTCAACAGAGGAAATCTCAGCTTTTCCTGCTGATTTGATTTGCGTCTACTCTCTCCGGCACTAAGTGGATGATTTTCAGATGCTTTTGGACACTCGGAGACGCTCAGGTGCGGATGAAGAAGAGAGACGTTGAGCCGCTTGTTCTTTGATTTGCTCAATAATGAGGTGTTTTTCGGAGTCTGTGTCTCTTTCAGCGATCCATCACGGCCTTATTAGCGCTGAACTCTAACGGGTGGCGTCCAGACGCGGCTCTAACGACGGCTCGTTAGCAGCAGCCCATAAAAGCCTCTGTTATCACTGAAACAATCGCACTCTTCAAAGCGATTAGAAATAATTGCCTGGAGGCGTCTATCGCCTTCACACAGACATCCATCTGCAAAACAACACTTGGAGGAGAAATGTAGGGCGGAGCTTGATGATATTCATCAGGATACGATTGGATGGTGAAAAGATGGGCGTTGCCCAACGTTGAATATTTCAGTATTATTAAGAATTATTGAAATCGAACTGGATTGGAATCGAGATGCAAACAGGATGCAGAAAGATGAATTTGAGTAATTAAAACAAACTGGAATTCAAAGATATGCCTAGAAGCCAAGTTTGTGAAGATATCACAAAAGATAATTCTTTATCATATAGATTATAAATATATAACTAAACATTTTAATAAATATATTCATTAATGTTATATTATACATACATATTTAAACTTTTATATAAATTAAAATATAATAATAATAATGTAGAGAAAATATACATCTTTATAATATAAATTGTTGAATAAATTTTTAAATAAAATATTATATTATAATTTATTTATTTTTATATTTATATTTCAGTAATATAAATCAGTAATAACTATTATTATTATTTTGTCAAGAGATAATAGTTCATAATGTAAATAAATCTAAAAATATACAGTAATATTCACATCATTCATATATATATATATATATATATATATATATATATATATATATATATATATATATATATATATATATATATATATATATATATATATATATATATATATATATACACACACACACACACATTATGATATTGAAACAATAATAATAATAATAATAATAATAATAATAATAATAATAATAATAATAATATCAAAAGACAACAAATATTTATAATATCAATAAATCATAAATATACAGTTAAACATTTAAATAAAATGTTACATATTTTAATATATTTCTAAAAAGTATAATAGAAATACTTTGGTAATAAATATATATTTAGTTACACTTTTAAGGAATATGCTAAACACAAGCATACTTTTAATATATTCCTAAGTATAGTACAAATACTATGTTAATAAATATATTCTTAGTTTCACTTTTAAGGAATATACTAAACTTAAGCATACTTTTAGTGACGTTTTAGTGTATTTACAGAAAACACACTTATGTCACTCTTACTTAAAATATATTTTATGTCTACTTTGTGTAAGAACATAACAAAATAATTACACTTTTAGTGGGTTTTTAATGCATTTTATATCCATGTGTAGGCCTACTGGAATATTTTTTTAATATTTATGCATTTATAATTTTAATATTTGGAAAAGTACGATATTTGAAAAAACAACAACAAAAAAATGTACAAACGTTTGTCAACTATTGTTAAGCATTGCAATACTTAAAATATGTTGTTTAATATGTTGTTCAGTTTTACTTAAAACGTTATACTTTGGTTGATTAGGCTGTTGTCCGTTACATGACACATTAATTGTAATAAGCTACTACTGAAATTCCCACAAGGATTTCAACATCATATCTGAAATGCTTAAAAAAAATCTTGCATTTACTTGTGTTTAAATTCAAACAACACACAGACTAAACCTGATTGGTTCCAGAGCCATTGAACGGCTCTGATTGGTTCGTCTGATAATGAGCTCGCACCAGAGAGCTTCGTAAATCAAATATGATGTGCGTGCAAATCTCCCTTGAACGTGAATATAAGTCTAAATTTAAACAGTTATATTATATAGAGCGATCGCGCATCTTTAGAGCACTTGGAGGAAACCACACAATTCATATGGATTACTTTGGCGATTTTTTTTTGTTTGTTTTTTTGCGATGAACTTTTTGAAACGCGAACATCTTTGGTGAATCGTCTTCCATCGGAGGGACAAAGATTTCATTAAAATATCTCAGCTTTTCTTTCGAAGATGAACGAAAGTCTTTGATGGTTTGGAGCATCTTAAGGGTGAGTGATGGCAGAATTCATATTGTTTTGGGGGAACTATGAAATTAATTATAAAATATAGTGGAATGGTCTTATTTTTACCAGCTTCTGCGAGCGTGCATGGCGTCTGGCTTCGGAACCTCACTGTGACTGACTTCAGGTAAGATTTGCATTTAATTAACGTTATTTGTCTGTACCTGTCGTGTTTTTGACTCATGCATTGGCAGAAAAAAAAAATAATAATAAAATCTTTATAACATGTACAACATTAACATTCTTTTATTTGCAAAATGAAGTTGTGCATTTCTTTCTGATTTCCTGAACAATTTGGCTTCATTGTAATGAGGTTAATGATCTTTGAAAAACCATGATTATGAATATGATTACTTTGTCTTGAGCTGATCAGCCAACTGTGGTAGTGTTCGTTGATAAGTGTTTATATTTGTTCAAGCTTGACAATCTTATCGCCTTTATTTTCTAATACATATTTCTCATTACAGATAAGAACAAAGATCAAATTGTAAGAAGGGTTGCTTATACAGTTCATCTGAAACTGCTGAGGCTGGGGAGGTTTTTGACTATATTACCGACCAGGTACATTATACTCAGCGTACTGTCATTCTTAAAAAGAAAACAAAATCAATCATCATTTGCTGTTTTTGTTTTGTGTGTGTGTGTGGGGGGGGATATTAACATTTGTTGTTGTTCTGATCAGCTGTTATAGAAGACAAACTGAAATCTGAGTGGCTAATTTGTGCTTCCTTTCAGTCATTCATGTAAAAATCTGTTATTTAATTTTTTTTTTTTTTTTGGATGACTAGGACGACTTTGATGACTTATTTTATTTTTTAATCGTGGCAACAGAGGTGAAGAGAGTGTATGTTAGCTTTACCACAACAGACATATCCATGCAAAATACCCTAGGTTACAATAAACCACAGTTATCAACATACCCTGTAATACTCACAGGTTGCTTTATTGAAATAATTTGTTATCAGATAATATCAGTGCGTTTGTACTTGAACTCTGCTTCATATGTTCAATGTAACTCATAGAGCGATGTACAGTGAATAATATACTAGTAGTGTAATGCTAAAACAATTGAGCTGAAATACAATTGAAATGTACTTAAAATGATGCTTCAAATATACTCTAACTGCAGTTTATTAAGTATTAAAAGTACATTTTAAATGCATTTTAAGAAATACACTTAAATTGCACTAAATATATTTAAAGCGGTTCCATTTTAACACAATTTCAATATATTAAATATTGCAAATAGATTAAAATCGAACTTAAACATATCTTGAAATACACTTTATATACTTAAAGTTGTTTAAAAAATAATACATTTAATATGCACTTAGTATAGTATAGTTTAAATATATTAAGTGTGTCTGTAAAAGCACAATTTAAATATATTTCTTTTTCACCTGGGTATGAATTCTTTTATTTATTTTTTTTCAATAATTGATTTTAGTTGACACAAAAAGTAGCAATTCACTGTTACAACCTTCTTGTCAAGGATAACACAATAGAGTTACAGTAACTTATTTCCATTATGGTCCTTGCTTTAAAACATCTAAACATCATAATAATAACAGTAATTATATTATATCATATATGTAATTATATTATGTTTGTAAAGAGATTCTAAGTATATAATTAAATATAAAAATAAAATTGTATATACTTACTATACTTAACTCAAATTCCCAATAATGAATGAATTATTAATGATCTGAAATGTAGCGAGTGCTTCAGTTGTAGATGGCTGATTCTGCGCTTGCTTGCGTTTTATAAGTCGGCGCAGGAACATGAGTCTCTGACAGCCGACGATTTAGAGAGACGTGACCCTGCAACAAATCACCTCTCCAACAGGAACACGGCATCCCAGCATGCACCGCTTCAGCTTCATTCTGTTCTAATCAATCCCAGCAAACAGCATCTCAAGCTGAGCGCCATAAAGACATAATGTGAGTCCGAGGCCTGTTTGTAGGGATTGGCTCGAGCAGATATGAGCCATAAATTGATAGAGCGCCATAAATGGATATTTAATTAATACGGCGGTGAAGCGGGATGAAATAGCAGCGCGGGAGTTTCATTACGCGCGTGTCGAGAGCTTTACCGCCGGCCATAATTCTCCAGAGCCGAGCGAACGCTGGATTGAACAGCCTGCCGCTGGGCTCCATTCGGCTCCGATGCGACGCTCAGAGCCAGAAATCAGAGCGATTTCACCATCATCACGAGCCGCGAGCACGAAACAGCGTCTAATTCAATCCGGCCATATTCCTCCTAAAGTCCTGCAGAGATAAAGCAGGCCTGAAACCACCATTCTCATCCGTTCTCATATAATCCGCCACAATTGGCCTGTAAATACCAGGATTATGACGGAATGATGGGATACACTGTGTTCAGCTGCTTCTCTATAGGTTTACAGGTTCTTCACATCAGTGTCCTATTCTTCAAAGAAATAGCTAACCCAAAAATCATCATCATCATCATCATCATATTATTATTAATATGATTATTAAAATGATCATATTATTATTGTTGTTGTTGTTGTTTATTAATGATTTTAATTTTATTAACCAGTGTGGAAGAACACCTATATTTCATTCATTATTAATATTATTATTTTTTAATATTACTATAATTTATTATTATTGTTATTATTATTATTATTAATTAATTTACATTTCTAGTTAACTTACAATAATTATATGCATTTATTTAAAATATTATTATTTAAAACACTTATATAAAAGTTAAAAATATTTTTATAAACCATAAATAAATAATATTTTACTTATATACACTGTAAAAAAAAAAAAGGAAAAAAAAAAAAAAGTTGAGCCAACTTAAAATTAAGGCAACCAGCTTCAGCAGATTTTTGAGTTCTCAACTTGTCGTTTTAAGTTTATACAACAAAAATTTGAGAATCTCCCACAAAAATAAGTTGAGCAAACTCAAAAATCTGCTGAAGCTGGTAAAACAATTTTTTTTTTAAGTTCGCTCAACTTTTTTTTTCTTTTTCTTTTTTTTTTTTTACAGTGTACTAGAATATATTTGTGGAACTAGAAAAGGTTCTCACTGAAATCCATCTGTAAGTTTTGAGCTGCAGGGAGGCTTTCACACACTGTACCTAATAAAACATGAAAAAAGTCATGCATTTATTTATTTTAAGCGCAAACAAAGGAGGAAAAACAACAGTGTCCACTGTCTATTTGAAAACACACTGTAAAAAATTTAATTGTTGAGAAAACTTGATGCAGTAAGACTTTTGAGTTCTCAACAATAGTTTTTTAGTTCTTCTCAGTAAAGATACTACTTTGTTTAGCCAACGTAAATTAGTTTGTTCATGCAACGATGCTAACCCTGGAACAATATATAAAACTACCAAATGTTCACCGTCTGTTTGATTACATGTAATTTGTAACTAACTGCATGATTTTTACTGTACATTTCTGACATAGTAATGCCACTAATAACCTACTTCAAAATATAATGTAGAAACTTAATATTTTCTGTAAAGCTGCATTGCAGCGATTCGTATCGTGAAAAGCTCTATACAAATAAACGTGAATTGAATGCTGTGTTAGGGGACACATGATCAGGGCGCTCTGGGGTCACGGGTGCGAGGGGTTTAATTACTGATTGGTGCTTTAGTAATCAAACGCCTCTAATCCACACGTCTCCTGACAGACAGACGGATGGACCGGTGTCATGTGACCTGCCGATAACATGGGACATAAACACACACTCGCAAATAGCTTTTTAATGCGGTGTGAATGATCAGGGGTTTGGAGCCGGAGCCTCAGGATTGATGGAATAATATAATCCGAATAATCACGGGGCATAAACAGCATTCGTCACAGTTAAGCCTGTTTGATCACATTAACTCACTTACCAACCAAACACTCATACTTCACACATCTGATGCTCAAGGTCATTTCACAGAACGCTAGCTGACAATATAAACACGCTGGACACTCGGGTTAAAAACGAGCAAAACTTCACTGAAGCACTGGAAAAAAAGCAAGAGTATAACTGAAATAATAGAAATATTAATAAATGTATAAATAAATGTGTGTGTATACAGGTTTATATATCCTGGTGGGAACTTATGGTGTGTTCAAGTCATGTCGGATACATCGTATTTACGAGAACGCCACCACAAAATCGTTATTACGAGTGGGAAACTGTTTCTGAGTTGGGGGCGTGTCGGATGCAATGGACGCAGCCAAAGACTAAAGATACGCAGCGTCTGTAAAGTTGTTGAAATTAATAAAGTGATAATTTTTTGTAATGTACAATAAAACTATATAAGTTACACATATAAAATATTATATTATTTAGCTTATAAATCATACAGAGTGAGTTTTTTTGAGAAAGTAAACATGCAGAAAGTTTCCTGTAAGGGGTAGGTTTAGGTGTAGGGTGTGTGTGTGTGTGTGTGTGTGTGTGTGTGTGTGTAATACCAGTAAATTTTGACCTTGTGGGGACATTTTTAGGTCCTCATGAGGAAACAAGCAGAATGGAGTGCACTGAAAATCTAAAAATGCCAGTAGTTTAGTGTGCGGGGATGGAAAATACAGTTTGTACAGTAGAAAAATCATTCCGCTTATGGAATGAAGCCATAATGTGTTTGTTTGCTCGGTTAAAGGAAACGAGACTCCTGATGAAAGCGTGTGGTGTTTCTCTGTGGATTACTGGACACGTTCAGAAATCCCGTCCGGATCAGAGAGTGGACAGACGCACATAACTGGACGCTAGCGGATGGTTATCGTGCGTTTAAACAATCAGCGCTCGTGTCTGCTGTGACGCGGTTCTCACACGGGAAACATCAAAGAGCCGATGAACTGCATCGCAGGCTTTATTTATTTGGGAGCAGCTGTGTTTGGCCTGATAACGCGGAGCATTTGAAATATTAATAAGCGCGTGACCCGCCGGGCGTTTGCTGTTATTGCGCTCGGCTCATATTAACAGCCGTTTACCGAGCGTCCGGCTCAATTTCAGCATCAGTGTGACGAATAGACCCGCTCACGTCTCTACATGAATCTAAAGCAGATCATTATTTCCTGCGGTGACAGTGTTTTTCTCTGGATGGGATTAATAGATCTGCATTGATGACAACAACCTGTTACTGAGGCCATGGGAATATATTAGCTCTGCTAAGCAGCATAGGTTTATTCATTTTTAACAAATTAAACAAATATAATAATAATAATAATAATAATAATAATACTTTATTATTTTTATTATTATTAATAACCTAAGAATTAAATAATTAAAATGTAATAAAATAAAATAAGAAGAAGAATTATTATTATTATTATTATTATTATTATTATTACTACTACTACAACTATTATTCCTTTTATTAATTTAATTTAATTATTTAATTAAATTTCAACATAATAATACGTATTATTATTATTATTATTATTATTATTGATTAAATAATAATATAAATTCATAAAGTTAATTAAATATTAATATTATTATTGTAATAGAATTCAATTTATTAAATAATAAAATATTTATTAAATAATAATAATAATAATAATAATAATACTGTGTATTATAACATTATAATTAAACATTAGACAAAAATGATATACTACTACTACTACTACTACTACTACTACTAATAATAATAATAATAATAATAATAATAATAATTAATAGTAGTAGTAGTATTAATGTGCATATTAATATTATACAAAAATAAGACAATTCTACTGACTTTCAACTTCTGTTCCAAAACAGCCAACTTATAAAACTAATTTATTAATTATATAAAATATATTTAATAATACTATTTAGGCAAAACAATAATAGTACTAATAGTTATTATTATTATTATTATTATTATTATTATGCTTAAATATTATTTTTATTTATTTAATTTTTATTTTAAGTATATTTGGGGGAAATATAATTAATTTGAATGCAGCATTGCAATGCATTTTGGTTAAACTCCATTTTCACAGAAAACATTGGAGTTTTGGAACAGAGTTTGGAACAAAAGTTTGGAACAGAGTTATCATGGCTCTTAATGGTGAATATAACTATATCAAGCTTTCAGCACAAGTTTTCAGTAATTCCATGTGCTGTTTAACCATAATAGCATGTTTGTGTTTGAGATGTAAAGTCAGAGCCGCGCACGTGAGTCTGATCATTACACAGGCAGTTTTAATGCATCGGACAGCAGAAATATGAGCGCAAATAAAGCACAGCAAGGTGGAAAGTGTGGCAGAGGTTTGCTTGTGTGGTTACTGACGTGAAAGAGGCCGTTCTTCTCAGAGCAGAACGATCCAGAAGAAATCACAACAAACTGCCTCTGACACGTGTTTGGGAAACACAAACTCCGTCGAATATGATGAGGTATTTATAATAAATCTGGGAGTGTGAGTGAAGAACCAATCAGAGTTCAGCCCAGCGTTGAGGTTTGCTCAATCACATGAGCAGCAGAATCACATCAGCACACTTTAGGACTGAGATTCCTCAGAACGACATGAACTACAGATCTA
Organism: Onychostoma macrolepis; assembly: GCF_012432095.1. Classification (NCBI taxonomy): domain Eukaryota; kingdom Metazoa; phylum Chordata; class Actinopteri; order Cypriniformes; family Cyprinidae; genus Onychostoma; species Onychostoma macrolepis. The sequence continues at coordinate 837,925 of NC_081178.1, read as the reverse complement.
ACACATCATGATCTAACGATCAAACTATAAGAGCTGAATCACTGCGGGAAAACAAACTAATTTTTGCAACAAACAAAAACAAATAAATAAACTTGTTTATAAATTAATAAATAAATATTCAATTATAATAAATTACAAGCTGTACAAAAATACTACAGTCATAATTAAAATTATCTAATTTAATTAATTATAAATAAATAAACAAATACAAAATAAATGGTTTTTAATATTTATTTATTTGTTTCTAATAAATTAAATTGTTAAAAATAACTTTTTATTCATATTTATTGATTTTATTAATCCACAAACTACTGGCAGTGCAACAAAAAAATAAAAATAAATAAACTTGTTTATAAATTAATAAACAAATATTCAATTATAATAAATGACAAGCTGTACAAAAATACTACAGTCATAATTACAATTATCTAATTTAATTCATTATAAATAAATAAATAAACAAATAAATATTAAAAACCATTTATTTTGTATTTATTTCTAATAAATTAAATTGTTAAAAATTACTTTTTATTCATATTTATTGATTTTATTAATCCACAAACTACTGGCAGTGCAACAAAAAATAAAAAAAATAAACTTGTTTATAAATTAATAAAACATTATTAAATTATAATAAATTACAAGCTGTACAAAAATACTACAGTTATAATTAAAATGACATAAAATGCATAATAAAATTATTATTAAAGTAATTTACATTAAGTTATTTACATTAACTTAAATTGTATTAATTAATCAAATTAACCAAAAAATTACAAGCTGTCACAGTCTTTGGGACACAAACCTGCTTCAGTCTCTGGGATGTTTTATAGTAGATTTACTGTCAGTCTTAAAGCATCGAGCTGCATCAGATATGTGAGGTCAGTAAAGTCATGAAGGCATGAATTACCTTGAGCGAGTGATATCACACATATGAACCGCACAGGCTGCAGATTTATGGAGCTATTAGCATCTCTCATCAGGACGGAGGATAAAGTCTCATCCCGAGCAGAAGCAGCGAGTGTATTACAGCAAACGGCTGTGTGTTACACCTGTTAGCAGAACACTTTCTCTGATGGAGACACACGATACTCACTACATCAACTACATCCCACAGAGAGAGAGAAACACCTCCTCAACACCAGCGACACTAATGCAGAACAACCGCAGGCTCCGGCTCATATTACACATCACACAGCACAAGAACAACATGAGAAATAAAGAGAGTAAAGCCAGAGCATGTTATTACTCACACATTACACAAATGTACAGATTGTTTTGTAATTCTCATTCTCTAGTGTCATTCCATTTCACTATCACTACAATACTAATAAGTGTTTTAACTTATAACATTTTATAAATCAAACTACAGACAGTACAACAAATACTTCCATCATAAGTAAATATCTAATTTTATTTATTATTTTATGAATGAATATTTTTATTATATTAAGCAATGTAACCAAAAATACTACTATCATTATTACTTTATAATAAATAAATAATAATAATAATAATAATAGTTAAATAAGTATAAAAAAGTTATTATTTGTTTATACATTCATAATGTATTTATAATGAATGAAATGTATAATTTATTCTTTCGTGAAAAATGTATTTCTTTTTCCTTTTGATTTTGGGAGCTCTTCCTGACTGATGTCATGAGTTCGACCTTTCTAAGTGACACAGAAAGCAGGGCGGTTTGCGACACGCTCTCCGTCCTCGTGTTCGCGCTCCACTTTTCCAAGCCGCACCTGGATCTGTAATGTGGCCGGGAGGGTAATGCCATTATCAGCACGCTAATGAGAAACCAGAGACAGACTCGTACCTGCTCCATCTATTCTCAGAGAAAGCGTGTGAAGCAGGGCGTTCAGCCTGACACCGGCCAAATGAAAAACACCAATATATCCCGGTGGCCTTGACCTCGCTGGAAGTGAAATAGAATTAAATAGATAAGAGCTGTCATCGAGTGCGGAGGGTGAACTATTGCAGACCGGCTGTCATGCTCATATGAGCTTCTCGTATTGATTACCACCCAAAACCACTTCAGTCGGTCAGCGGGCCGCAGGAATGAAGAAAACACCCAGATCTGAGGTTTCAGAGATCACAGCAGAAGAACCGATGCAGCTCGACCAATCAAACTCAACGGCGTCGCATTTACATGGAAACTGCTTCAGAAGTTCTCTCAACTATTGTCTTAAAACACCTAGTCATTCTGTCAATTTAAATTTGTTCATTCGCTAAATGCAAAATGCCTCATTCAGCCAATTAATTTGTCATGTCAACTACATTTACATTTATTCATTTAGCAGATGCTTTTATCCAAAGTGTCTTATAAATGAGGAATACGACAAGTGATTGATCATAAAGAGGCAAATAAACATGAGAAGTGCTTGCAATACAACGTTTCAGACATTTTTACAGATTTCCTTTTCATAAAATTTCCATTAGGTAATACAGTACATTAATTGTTTTGATTAGAGGTCGACCGAGAGTAAATTTTACCGATAACTGTTTTTTGCCAATAACCGATTAATCAACCGATATTTTATAAAAAATAGATACTGAATGAAAACAAATATATTTACAATTATTTATTATATTTCACACTTATTTAAAAAAAAAAAAACTGTACACAACCATGAAAATGTACTGTACTTTGTAAATAAAATATATAAACATAAATATTAACATTAAATATTAATATATTGCTTATGCCGTGTTCATTCCTGTTAATTAACCAATGTGAATTAACTAAACATATACAACTTTAAAATTAAAAAAACGTATTAATAAATGTTGAAATGAACAATCTACTTCTACAGCATTTATTAACCTTATTATTGAAATAAAATACATATGTATATTGTATGTATCCTCTATTTGCTTCTATTTTAGAACACTATGTATAACAAAATATGTATAAAAGTGACGATAAAAAAGAACTGAAATCGGATGCGTTTCTGATTTGTTTATATGATTTGTCGTCTGCATGAACATATCGGTTTGCTTTCTCATGTCACTAGCTTTAAATGTGTAATGCTGCTGGTTAATGAATGCATAAAATTGACCAGCTGGACATAAAGTAATACAAATAGATTGTAACAATCATAACTTTTGGGCCGGACTCGTGTGTTTTGGTCACACTGTTTTAACCGTTTGCAGTGTTTTCTTGCTCTCAGCCTTGATGGAAAACATACTGCTGTTTTGTCTCTACTAATGCAGCATCTAGTCAACAAGTTAATTAATTAATTAATTGCTCTTGCATCTTATAATGACAGTGGACCCTTCTCAGCTGATCCAGCAATGGATGGTGACCTGGAAAAACTATTGGTATGTTTTTTGCCAATAACCGATTAATCAACCGATATTTTATAAAAATAGATACTGAATGAAAACAAATATATTTACAATTATTTATTATATTTCACACTTATTTAAAAAAAAAACTGTACACAACCATGAAAATGTACTGTACTTTGTAAATAAAATATATAAACATAAATATTAACATTAAATATTAATATATTGCTTATGCCGTGTTCATTCCTGTTAATTAACCAATGTGAATTAACTAAACATATACAACTTTAAAATTAAAAACGTATTAATAAATGTTGAAATGAACAATCTACTTCTACAGCATTTATTAACCTTATTATTGAAATAAAATACATATGTATATTGTATGTATCCTCTATTTGCTTCTATTTTAGAACACTATGTATAACAAAATATGTATAAAAGTGACGATAAAAAAGAACTGAAATCGGATGCGTTTCTGATTTGTTTATATGATTTGTCGTCTGCATGAACATATCGGTTTGCTTTCTCATGTCACTAGCTTTAAATGTGTAATGCTGCTGGTTAATGAATGCATAAAATTGACCAGCTGGACATAAAGTAATACAAATAGATTGTAACAATCATAACTTTTGGGCCGGACTCGTGTGTTTTGGTCACACTGTTTTAACCGTTTGCAGTGTTTTCTTGCTCTCAGCCTTGATGGAAAACATACTGCTGTTTTGTCTCTACTAATGCAGCATCTAGTCAACAAGTTAATTAATTAATTAATTGCTCTTGCATCTTATAATGACAGTGGACCCTTCTCAGCTGATCCAGCAATGGATGGTGACCTGGAAAAACTATTGGTATGTTTTTTTGCCAATAACCGATTATTCCAGCAATCAGATATCGGTGCCGATTATCGGTTGATCTTTAGTTTTTATATATATATATATATATATAGTCTAATAGTGCACTCAATATGTCAAGTGAGCTATGCTATCTTTGTTTGTAAAGTTACAATCATCCTACAAAGCCAAGAAATCCAGGATATAGTTTTAAATAATTGAACACACTGTAGGAATCAATACTAGACACACAAACCTCAAGAACAGCTCTTCATATCACAACTCAACAAATAACTAACAAACAACAAAAAACTTGAAGTCAGCAAAACAATAATCCTATAACAGTAACTGCATCATTGATTCATGCTGCAATGCATGCTGGGAAACCTTAACATTTCAGCAATATGCATTTCTTCATTCAGATGACTTTGTTTGACTATTTGGGAAAACATTCGTGTGAAAGTGTGTTGGTCTGGCATGGTTTTTTGTGTGGTTTCATTAGTATTTGAGACTCAAAAGGTTTAGTAAACTGGAAAATATGTCAGTGGTTTTTTTTACAGTGATGCAGGACTCGTTCAGTTTCTATGTGAGAGTCCGGCCGCTGCGTCCACATAAATCAGCAGCGCTGCGAGAGCAAACGCTCCTGCCTGTTTCTCTCCTCCGTTCTTACGCTCCGGCGCAGCAAAGTGAAATTAGCCACGTCCTCACAATTAATCCTGTCCCTGCTGTCGACGGCGCGGAGGATCTGCACGGTTAGGCGTCAGATTTAAGAGCGAACGCCACGGCTGCTGCTTCTAATGGAAGTGTTTATTAGGGTGTGACAAACAACCTCATGAGCGCCAGTGACGGCACAAACACACCACACGTTTTAATAACGATTATTACTTACAAAACTGATAGTTCTTGAAGTCGTCCAGCTTGCATCTGAATCTACAATCCTCTTTGGATGTTAAACTGTTTGGCTTTAGTGAATATAAATCTGTGACAATATGTTGAGAAACAAACACAAGACAACGGAAAATGCTCAACAACGAGTCTAAACAACGGTAAATGGCCGCTAAATATGGATTTCTCTTTAGTTTTGTCTTCTAACCTACTAATGGTGACATTCACTCATATAGAAAAGTATTGTAAACAGAGGTATAAAAAGGTCAAAATAAGCTAATTATTCCCATTGCGCTGCTCTGAAACAACAGAGACTTTACAATAAACAATGTCACAATAAACAGGGAAAATATTTCCACTTGTAAACTTCCTTTTCACAAATCTGGAGTCCATAATAGTGGATGTTAAGCTTTACTGAGTAATACATATATAAATCTGTGTCCATGTGTTGAGAAACTAACACAAGACAACAGACAAGTTTCATGAGCCTAAACAACTTTTGGCATGCTATTTTCTTTCAGTAAATAACCTCTGAATTCTCTTTTCTTTTTTTCTAATATAATTTACGATGAAATTTACTCATATTGAAAAACAATGTTTTAAAACAGCTTAAAAAGGGTCATAAATAACCTGAAATAAGCAAATTAGGCCCAATGTGCTGCTCTGAAATGGAAACAGAACAGAGTCCGCAATAAACAACGTCACAATAAACAAGGAAAATATTTCTACTTGCAAGTCTCTTGTCGGGTTATTAAAGTTAACTAAAACCATGAAAAAATGTCATTACTAAAAATAAAATACTAATATTATATTATATTATATTATATTATATTATATATATATATATATATATATATATATGTATGTATGTATGTATGTATGTATGTATGTATGTATGTATGTATGTATGTATGTATGTATGTATGTATGTATGTATGTATGTATGTATGTATGTATGTATGTGTGTGTGTGTGTGTGTGTGTGTGTGTGTGTGTGTGTGTGTTTATTTCAGCTAGTTGCTGAAACATCTCATTTAATTTGAAGTACTAAAATAAATACGATTTTTAAAAAAACAACAAAAACTAATAAAAATTACAAAAAACATACAATTACTAAAACTTTCACTAAAATTCAAGTGAAAGCAGAAAATATTCAAATAAAATCTAGTTCAAAATATTAACAAAAACTGTACAATAATATATTAATGATACTAAAATAACATAATACTACAATAAATCCCTCCTGTTCCCAAGTCTGTTTTTTTTTTCTCCTTCAGTACTTAAGTCTGCCTCTCTCACTCGATTCTCCATCTCTGCAGAACAGATCAGTGGCATTTTCACCTTCCCATTAAAATCTGTTAAAGTGCCGTAGCAGAAGTCTGTCCGGCCAATGACACGACAGCGTTTATCAAAGCTGCCGCGCTGACAGCGACCCTGATCATATGCTCAAATAATGAATCAAAGAGACACAACGCTGCAGAAACTGAAGCCTCAGACTCCATTAAAATCCATCACCGAAACAGATCAACATGAATCAGGTCATTCATCATGACACCCAGCTCTAGAGTCCCTGATCCAGGATCAGCCGTGCTCTCAGAGGATGCATATAAAAAAACTAGGGGTGCTCCGATCAGGATTTTTGAGGCCGATCAGAAAGCAGTATCTGCCGATATGATCACCGATACCGATTTTTTTAAAGCCTTCTTTTTATCATGTAGAATTATTTATAGTAATCCAATCAAGATTTTTAGACATTTATTCAGGACCTGAATTTCATTTTTGAAAATGAATTTCCCTCTTAGGACACTTAGGGGATTTTTTAATTTGAGGGGTGGAGGGGGGCATTTTTTGGAAAATATACATTTATCTTACCTAAATGTCTCGCGGTTTTAGACACAAAGACGTGTTCTGTGTGAACGGCCAGTAAGAACCTAGTGTAAATGCACATATAGAGTGACAGGACAAGATCAATGAGATGGTGCCATGCTCTTTCTCTTATTCAGCAGTGTTCTATTTGCATACATTCATTATTTAAAACATTTGTTTACAGGAGATCCAAGTTATTATTTTCTACTTTTCACATTGCATTATTTAAAATAATAGCCTATTAATTTACAAGCGATACAAATTATTTTCTACTTTTCGCATGACAACATTTAAAATGTATTTTATTTGCAAGAGATGCTGGTTATTTTCTACTTTTGACATGGCAATATTCATTTATTTTGTTTGCAAAAAATGAAAGTTATTTTCTTTTTTTTCTAGGAAACTTGCTTTTTCAATAAAACTGAAACGTGTCTTCATTTCAAGGAAGCTTTGATTTCAGTTGTTCAAAATATTCAACAAATAACCATAAATAGTTTGTTTCCTTCAATTATTTTAAAATCACAAAGATAAGAAATGCACTCTTTGATTAGAAAAAAAAAATCCCATATTTAATAGTGGAGTATTTTTACACTACAGCCCTTTAATGAACCATGAGGGCAAAAAAAATAAAATAATAATAATCGTTAAATAATCGTAATCGAGTTAAAGTGCTCAATTAATCAAGGTTTTGATTTTAGGTCAAATCGTCCAGCCCTGCTGAAAATGCTATTTCAGCATCTTACACAATCTTTCAATACAATGCAATAAATATAAGCAACACATTATTCAATGCTTTTTACTTTTGCATTTACTTCTAGATTTATATATTAAGTTGCTCAAGCAAGTGGCAAAACATTTAAACTACTTTTCTTATGTTATCACGACCATTAAACTTACTATCGACAGAAACAGTCAGCTCTACTGCCTTTTCTTTTGCATTTAAATTTTTATTACAAGCAATCCTGCAGTTCATAAAGAACTTTGTTTTCCTACCTCCACGAGTGCCATCTATTATTGCCTTGTTCATCTAAAAGTGCTCTTTTCCTTTAAACCTAGCCAAAAAGCCATATGTGTTGACTGTGAAACATAGTAGACTTTAATTATATGCATTTATGGTGTAATAACTACATATTCATGTCAATCCGTGTTTACCACAAAACAATGCACTGTCACTTTAATTCAGTGCGTGCAGCGGAAACGATCGCTGCATTGCTGCAGACGCACTGCTCCTGGAACGCACTGCCGGACCGCAACCGTGTGCAGTGTGAACGCTTTAATCCGTTAACATGAGCGCGGAAAAAAATATGCACCGCATACGCAATGCAAATGGAGTAATGTGTACATGGCGTTATGTGTGTGCGCTGCGAGTGTGCATGAGCGCACAGTCTCCAGGAGAGCACGTGAGCGCTGAATGGTTTAAACACTGGCAAGAATTTTTTTTTAAAAATGCAATTTATAAACTTTAGTGACACTGCCTCGGTTGTGCAAGTGACAATTCCTGTGTCAACTGTGCAGATCGTTTAAAGTGATTTGAAGCCATTTGTGCATTTTAAGAGAGAAAGAGAGAGAGCGCGGTGATTCACTCACGCTGTTTGTGAAATTATGTCTCACAGAAAGTTTTCAAATTACTTTCCAAGTCATTTAATGAAGAAATATGAATTGTACCTCACCTTCAGCATTATAATTATTTTAGCCGCGGCGGACAGAAACAGTGTCGCTGCATGTCATGCCAAATCTCTCACGGCAGAGAGATCGGTCTTTATACAGACCGCCGATCAAACATCCCAAAGCAATTATCGGCCGATAGTGATCGGTAGCTGATCAATCAGAGCACCCCTATATAAAACAGTAAAGAGCGGTGTAGCTGGACTGACCTGACGGCACCCAGGGGTCTGAGGAGGGTTTCTGCTTGGTGTTGATCTGCTCCCAGTCGAAGTCGTCATCTTTGCCTTGACTGTAGCCACAGTCTGTGTAGGATTTCTCCAGGAGACAGTCTTCTGCAGAGAGGAAAAGAGAGGAGACATCAGTGATGCTTGCAAACTCAAAACTAGTCACACACCAACAGATAACGGCCAGACCGGTTAACCAGCAGGTAATCTGAAATACCAAGTGCCAATACAGTGCAAAACTGGAAAATCATCATTCTTACTGAGTAAATAGTATGAGTAAATCCATTATTTTGGTGAGTTTAGAGTAAATATTGTGGAAAAAAAAATTATAATACTACAAATAAAACAAATGTTGCAATTGGTAAATGATGCATATAGGGTAGGACTGTGCATAATTCATAACTGAATTGTGAATGCTTTTTAAATTCAATTCCTGAATTTGAACTGAGGAGGTAAACAGGATGCAGAACTACAATTTGAATGCAAGTAGGATTTGAATTAACTGAAATGGAAAAAAAAAAGCAAAGTAGTGAAGTCTTGAAGGATTTTAAAACATGGATGGATACATGGATGGATGGTGAAAGGACAGAACAATAGATAGATGGGTGGATGGACAGAAAAATGGATGGATGGATGGATGGATGGATGGTGAAAGGACAGAACAAGAGATAGATGGGTGGATGGACAGAAAATTAGATGGATGGTGAATGGACAGAATGATGATGGATGGACAGAACAATAAATAGATGGGTGAATGGACAGAAAAATGGATGGATGGAGGACAGAGAAACAGATAGATGGATGGACAGAAAAATGGATGGATGGGTGGATGGTGAAAGGACAGAAAAACGGATGGATGGATGGTGAATGGACAGAACAATAGATATATGGTGGATGGACAGAACAATAGATGGATGGGTGGATGGTGAAAGGACAGAAAAACGGATGGATGGATGGTGAATGGACAGAACAATAGATACAGTGAGGAAAATAAGTATTTGAACACCCTGCTATTTTGCAAGTTCTCCCACTTAGAAATCATGGAGGGTCTGAAATTGTCATCATAGGTGCATGTCCACTGTGAGAGACATAATCTAAAAAAAAATCCAGAAATCACAATGTATGATTTTTAACTATTTATTTGTATGATACAGCTGCAAATAAGTATTTGAACACCTGAGAAAATCAATGTTAATATTTGGAACAGTAGCCTTTGTTTGCAATTACAGAGGTCAAACGTTTCCTGTAGTTTTCACCAGGTTTGCACACACTGCAGGAGGGATTTTGGCCCACCTCCACACAGATCTTCTCTAGATCAGTCAGGTTTCTGGCCTGTCGCTGAGAAACACGGAGTTTGAGCTCCTCCAAAGATTCTCTATTGGGTTTAGGTCTGAGACTGGCTAGGCCACGCCAGAACCTTGATATGCTTCTTACAGAGCCACTCCTTGGTTATCCTGGCTGTGTGCTTCGGGTCATTGTCATGTTGGAAGACCCAGCCTCGACCCATCTTCAATGCTCTAACTGAGGGAAGGAGGTTGTTCCCCAAAATCTGGCAATACATGGCCCCGGTCATCCTCTCCTTAATACAGTGCAGTCGCCCTGTCCCATGTGCAGAAAAACACCCCAAAGCATGATGCTACCACCCCATGCTTCACAGTAGGGATGGTGTTCTTGGATGGTACTCATCATTCTTCTTCCTCCAAACACGTTTAGTGGAATTATGACCAAAAGTTCTATTTTGGTCTCATCTGACCACATGACTTTCTCCTATGACTCCTCTGGATCATCCAAATGGTCATTGGCAAACTTAAGTCGGGCCTGGACATGTGCTGGTTTAAGCAGGGGAACCTTCCGTGCCATGCATGATTTCAAACCATGACGCCTTAGTGTATTACCAACAGTAACCTTGGAAACGGTGGTCCCAGCTCTTTTCAGGTCATTGACCAGCTCCTCCCGTGTAATTCTGGGCTGATTTCTCACCTTTCTTAGGATCATTGAGACCCCACGAGGTGAGATCTTGCATGGAGCCCCAGTCCGAGGGAGATTGACAGTCATGTTTAGCTTCTTCCATTTTCTAATGATTGCTCCAACAGTGGACCTTTTTGACCAAGCTGCTTGGCAATTTCCCGTAGCCCTTTCCAGCCTTGTGGAGGTGTACAATTTTGTCTCTAGTGTCTTTGGACAGCTCTTTGGTCTTGGCCATGTTAGTAGTTGGATTCTTACTGATTGTATGGGGTGGACAGGTGTCTTTATGCAGCTAACGACCTCAAACAGGTGCATCTAATTTAGGATAATAAATGGAGTGGAGGTGGACATTTTAAAGGCAGACTAACAGGTCTTTGAGGGTCAGAATTCTAGCTGATAGACAGGTGTTCAAATACTTATTTGCAGCTGTATCATACAAATAAATAGTTAAAAATCATACATTGTGATTTCTGGATTTTTTTTAGATTATGTCTCTCACAGTGGACATGCACCTACGATGACAATTTCAGACCCCTCCATGATTTCTAAGTGGGAGAACTTGCAAAATAGCAGGGTGTTCAAATACTTATTTTCCTCACTGTATATGGTGGATGGACAGAAAAATGGATGGATGGATGGATGGATGGATGGTGAAAGGACAGAACAGTAGATAGATGTATGGATGGATGGACAGATAGACAGGGCAGTGTGAAGAATTAATTCTGCTCAACATGTCTCTGCAGCTCCAAATCACTGCCAGCCAAAGCCTCACTGCACAGAGAACAACATCACCGTTCAGACACTCGTTCCGCCACACAAGCTCTCGCTCATTCTCATCCGCCGCGACAAACACAAGCGCTGTTTACTTTAACGCCCAGGAGAGCAGCTCAAACTCGCCCGTCTCCGCGTGACGCTGCGCCAAAACCAACATCCTGAAGGCACAAACACATCTCTCAGCGTTGTGATGTTTTCATGAAATTTCTCAGCATGAATCTCCTTTTTTGCGACGCAGACGCCCAGGAGCGGAGGATCTGGCTCAGAACAAGCGCAACTGAGTTGCGTGAATTTATTTTGGGTTTGAGCGTAACGACTGAGGTGTGAGCGAGTCTCTCATGTCTGCTCTTTTATTATGACAGCAGGCAACATTTTCTGCTCCCTGATGTGAAAAGCAGACTCCAGATTTTACATGATCAACTACATTTCGTGAACAAACAGCTCACGGTTTCTGGCATCGAGTGAGCCGTGGTTGTTTGGTGCTGGGATTCCCTTGATCTGCGAGCGTGTCTCTGTCAGGATGAGTTCAGATCGCACATCACGACATCTCTGACTCGGCTTCTGCATTAAAGCTCGTTAGCAGCAACACCGCAGCCACGGGTTTGATTCCCACACTGATCAAACACACAGCCTCAACTCGTCTGCCAAATGAAAACTAATACACATACATCTCTTTTTATTCACACGGCTGCTGCTCTGCTAAGTTTCCAGGTTCTCAGGTGTTTCTCCGGACCAAAAACCCCTGTAATCTCACCTGGGAAAAAATGTCACAATGTCTTTCTTGATTTAAGAGATGCGTGTTTCCGTGAGTCATAATTCCTCACTGTATTTTAGTGTATACTGAGGTTTTGGCTTTACGAAACTCTTCTGCTGTCCGAAAGGCATTCGATTAGCTCATCTGTGCAAACAGTCCCAGAATGCCTCTGCGTATCTCGACAGAGTCCAGACGTCTTATTAACTTTGACACAGAAAGTGTTGCCACAGGGCCTGATGGCACATCAATACTGCACAGATCTCAGCTCACCTTTCCAACGCAAACAGAGAAAAAGCCTGCGCTGTTGCTTTAATGGATGCCCGATCAAACGCTTTATTCAGGTTCACATTCTCTCGTCCCACGATCGATGCGCTCGTCTCCAGACTCTTTATTCTCTCCGAAGAAAAACAGCAGCAAAACAAAGCAACACGGACTGGTACAAAATTTATGTTTTGAATATTTGAGCAGGGCTCTCACGTCTTTTAAGTCCCGACATCTGCTGCATTTTTTACAGTTTCGGCCGATGCATGACGATTACAGCATCACGTCAGTGTTGTATTTTTAACGTGGCACTGATGATAAAACAGCAAATGACGAGACTCAGTTATGTCTATTAATTCATTCAAAAATACATGCATAATGCAAATAATACACACAATGGCTTGAATATGGCTCTTCTAGAATCAACAAGCTCTTAGTTTCTTAATTAACATTAAACTTGATATTTTTGAGGGTCATAAAGTCAAAAATGTTTTGCAGGTGCATAATTAAATTAGAGTCTCATTAAAAAGATGAAATTCTTCATAAAAATGTTGTGTTTTTAAAGTAATATTGATTTTTAAAAACGGTGGCCTTTTTATGACAAGCCAAGGTTAATTCAGGCCGTCAAAGTGCTTCAAACTACAGTTGAGAACTTTTATAATAAAATAATGACTGCAACATTTTTTTTTTTGTTAAAACATGTTTTTAGAGTCATTAAATCAAAACCTGTTGAAATTAAACAACATAAATAAAAAGGTCTGCATAAACACAAAGAAAACTAAAATTGAACCCATAAAAACATATCTTCTTTATTGAAAATGACTGAAATAACACAGACTAAAATATATTTTTTTAAATCAAACGCATTTTATTTCAGCTAGCTGTCAAGGCAACATTTTTGTTTACTTTAACTTGACTAAAATAAACTAAAACTGAAAAACTATATTAAAAAAATAAATAAACTACTAAAAATGAAAAATCACAAAACTAAATTATTAAAATTATAATTAAAAGCACAAATATAAAAACAAAATATAAAAAAATATAATAAATAATATAAAATAAAAATGACAAAAACAAAACTGCTAAAATTTGAACTAAAATTATAATAAAAACTAACAATTTAAAATTAAATTTAAAAACTATAAGAAATAATCTAATAATATAAAAGAAAAATGAAAAGAAAAAAAAGACAAGAAATCTGTTAAAATGTTTGATAAATTAAAATGAAAACAGAAAACTAAAACACAACAGTATGTCAGTGGCTCTGCTCTCTTTAGATTTTTTTTTTTTTTGTATTTACTGTTCTCATTTTAATTTTAAGTTTTAGTTTTAAGTTTTAGTAAGTTTTTAAGTTTTAGTTTTAAGTTTTAGTATTTTTCTTTATTTTTACATTTTTTTAGTTATGGTAAAAAAAGTTATATTGTATTATATTGTATGATTAACAGTATGATCAATTTTAACATATTAAATAAATAAATTACATGTAAATATATTAAGTTATATAATAAAATTGTATATAGTGAAGTCAATCATTACTAGGACTAGTCTGCAGTTTTATTTTAGTATCACTGCGATAGTATATTATACTATATTCAATCTATATTATTTATTTATTTATTTATTTATCTCTATCTAAAAGTTTTATTTCAGTTTTAGTTAAGCAAAAATGAGAAAATAAATTAAAATGTATTAAATACATATATATATATATATCTAAATTGTTTTTACTTCATTGTATTTAATACATTTTAATTTATTTTCTCATATATATATATATATATATATTTATTTTTATTTTTATTTATTTATTTATTTTTATTCATTTTTAATACAAAGTTTTGTATATTTTACTTCATTTCAGTTAACATTTATTTCATTCAAATATTGATTTTTTTTTTTTTATGGTTTTAGTTTTAGTTAACTATAATAACCCTGCTAATCAGTTATGGTTAGACTGATGTTCACTAGTTTTATTTATTTATTTATTTTTAGCATTAATATGTAAATGTAACCACTACAGACATCAATGCACAGATTCCTCGACTGGCTGATTTTACAAACACATCTTTAGCACATCATGAACCACTACAGGGAGTGATTCAGGCAAGAAATAGATCCAAAAATGAGAAAAAGCCAGCGGTGCCCTGGAGAGAGTCAGATCTGTGCTGGTATTGATGCATTTACAAAGACCTGCAGCTCCTGCTCCATACATGCAGTAATAACTCCAGGAAAAACGCTGCTGCTAAACCTCCAAAATCTGAAACCTGACGCCGTGTTTTAACGAGCGGAGCGTCTTTGAAACCAAGCCTGCTGTGCCCAACACTAATGGCTCTTAATTGACAGCCAGAAGATGAAAGCAGCAGCCGTGGATCAGACGTGCTGGATTTTCATAATCCAGACATAATTTGGGAGAAAAGCCCAGAGATCTGAGTGTGTGATCACAGGTTCAACACACAACTGGATCAGGAGCTAAACCGGCTTGACCTCGTCATGCGGTTGGTCTGAGCGATCCTGAGAGACGCCTTCAGCTCTCAAATACATTATTCCTCTCACATAAATAATTGCTGAAATTAATCTTGTTCAGTCTGCAAGTAATGTTTGTTTCAAGAAATATTTGCTCTCAATAGCATGAATAGCAAAACAGAACACTCATGCAAATCCATCTCAATATCCAGCTACAGACCACAACACGCTCAAATAACAAGCCTAACTAACTCATCTGCCCCTGGATCTGGCCTCGTTTAACACAGGGTCTGCGGTCTGTGAATCAATGTAAACCCAAGAAATAATTAAATCATATAAATATAGTTTTTTTAAATAAAAGGTATATAATTTATTTATATAATTTATTTTCATATAAATAAATAATATTTAAATAAAATAATTAATTAAATCATAAGTGTAAAATCTAAATGCATAAGCAATTTAAAATAAAACACTTACTAAATAAAAATGGTAAATAAAAATAAATTATTTGAATAAAAGATTTAAAAATGAAATGCTTACTAACATGAATTAAATGATAAAAATGTAAACATCAAAATAAAATCATTTTAAAATAAAACTAATCAAAATTAAACTCTTACTACAAATTAAGTAAATCACAACGTAAAATAAATATTTGTTTTCCAAGAGCAATCAAAATAAAACGCTTACTAAAAATCATTTAAATCATAAAATTGTAAAATCAAACTACATAAATTATTTAAAATGAAACTAATCCACATAAAACATACTAAATGTAAAATCAAAATACATCATTTTCAAATAAAACTAATTCAAATAAAAATGAATTAAATCACAAAAACGTACAATTAAAATGCTTTTTTTCAAATAAAACTAAATTAAAATTAAAAATAAATGTTTTTAAAATAAAACTAGTCCAAATAAACAAATCAAATCATAAAGTGTAAAATTAAAATACATAAATAATTTTTAAATAAGACTAATCCAAATAAAAACACACTAAAAATAAAAATGCCAAAAACACAACAAAACTGATATACTTTTAACTAAAATTAGAATGAAAACTAAAATATTAAAACTATAACAAATAATATAATAATGGTCATGTGACCACTAACCAACATCAGAAAACCATGAACATGTGAATGTTAATTTACTGAAATATTTCTAGATTTCAAGCAAGTATTTAGCTCAAAGGTGTGTGAGAATCTCTGATTGAACAGCTGTGTGTTAATAGTTCATTGTGTTCACTCTATACACACAAATGAACAAATCAATTTTTCCAATGTGATTCTTTAAAACCTCAATTACAAGTGCTGAAGATTATCTATTAGCAATTACTGCTAACTATCTGGAGAGCACCGCCGGACAACATTAGCATCGACCCACAGCGATTCACAGCGCACTCAGTGAATCACGTTACGCCCGTATCGCTCGCTCGAGTCTGTTCATTCTGCAAATCAATCATCTGACTCTATGTTCACTAGACTGATTACAGCCTTCAGATCTTCTGCTTTGAACACCTTAGCAACACCCTAGCAACCATCTGGGAAAACCATAGCAACCAACCAGACCATCCTAGCATTGTCCTAACAACCACATAGCAACCAGCCAGATCCTAGCAACCACCCTAAACACCTTAGCAACCTCCTAGCAACCAAACAAACCACCCTAGCATCCTCTTAGCAACCACCCTGAGACATTAGCAACCACCCAGTCCCACTAACAACCACTCAGACCACCTTGAACACATAGCAACCCCCTAGCAACCACCCAGAACACCTTAGCAACACAGTGACCAACCAGACCACCTAGCAACCTCCTTGCAACCACCCAGAACAAATTAGCAACACTCAAGCCTTAGCATCCTCCTAGAAAACACTCAGACACCCATAGCAACCTCCTAGCAACCACCCAGAACACCTTAGCAACACCCAAGCCCTAGAAACCTCCTAGCAACCACTCAGACCCCCATAGCAACCTCTTAGCAACCACCAAGAATACCTTAGCAACACCCAAGCCCTAGCACCCTCCTTTTATGTATAATTATTATACATGTAAACGTACATAATTAAATTATATATACTATAAAGTAGTATAATATGGGTTACTATACTATGAATATATTATATATTTTAAAAATATATGTATATACACACTGTATAAATGTATATAATCAAATAATACAAATAAAAGAGATAATTATGTACATGAAAATGTATATAATTAAATTATACCATATAATAACATAATATACTATACTATTAAATGTACTAAAGTAATTATATACATATACATATACATATATATGTACTAAAGTAATATATATATATATATATATATGTATATACACACCCAGTATATAAATTATGCTAATGGATACTTTTGTTCTTTGTGAGAGGACCTTCATCTCATTTGATTATTTGCCATCAATGTAAAAACTGCTTCACAATATAAATCAGATTTTGATTGGACGAGGCACATTTGAAGCTGCATTATTATGACTCTCTCCTGTAACAGCACTAATGCTGTGAGATAAACCGTATGTGTGAAGCTTTGAGGGAATCTTGTGGGGGTTTGTTTTGACAAAAGCTCTGCTGAGATCTTTGTGTTTCATCTCCTCAGGGCTTGGGGTTCATGAATGACTGAAATCTAAAGCCTACACTCCACCCTCATTGTTTGAGAATAGCTTTGCTGCCGTCGGCCGGTGGGTGTTTGCTGGAGTCTCTGAGACGGACGAGATGTGAGGAGCGAGACGAACTCCTCCATCAGAGAGGTGAGGAGCGGAGGAGGAACCACTGAGCAGCACAAACACACAGACTAGCTAATACACAAAATCACTAGGGAGGATAATAAACAGCCTACATACTCAAATGAGTTATGACAAAAAAAATTGACCGTGAATTTAACTGTAAAAGACTGTAAAAATGCTAGAGTAAAAACCTGTTAATTGGTTAACGGTAAGTTCCCCTACTATATACGGTGAAAAACTGTATTGGACACAGTGTTGGGTAAGTTACTCTAAAAAAGTAATTAATTACTAGTTACTTATTACATCTGCAACAGTGTAATTAGATTACTGTACAAATTACTCTCTCCAAAAAGTATTTAATTACTTATTACTCTCTAAATCCTATATCAACCTCGACAAGTTAATGATACAAGAATAGGCATGAAACGTTCTTTAATTCTTTCAAATAAATAATAGAATATTACCGTTTCCTCTATTTACTAACAAAAATTTTTGTTTATAATATAATTTTTAAAAAAATATTTTTTATATTTGATGTTTTAAAATGTTATGTTTTATATTTTTAATAGCATAATATTTAAAAATAACATTTAATTTTTATCGAATACTTTACATTTTTAAACAACAAATAAATATGATACTTTTGTTTTCACAGTGAAGGTTTCAATAAAGGGCGATAATAGATTAATTTAAAATAACGTTTACATTTTAATATTTAAAGATGTTTTGTATTTCTAACAATAAATTTATTTAATATTTTAAAATAGTATTCATATCAATTTTTTTAAAAATATTTGAATTTTTTCTATAAAACAAACGGCGATATTACATTAATGTTAAAATATTACAATTTAAATGTTAATATTTAATAATGTTTTATATTTCTAATAGTGTAATGTTTATTTATTTTATTTTTAACAACAAATAAATAATGCTAATTCTGTATTCACAGTAAAAAGTTTCAATAAAGGGCAATAATATTAATATTTTAAAATTGTAATTGTTAATATATTTAAACATGTTTTATAATCCTAATAATATACTATTTAGTATTTTAAAATACTATTTATTTTTATTCTTAATATTTTGTGATAACAAATAAGTAAAAGTTTCAATAAAGGACAATAATATATTAACATTTAAATATATATATTTTTTTTTTATTTTAATATTTAAAAGTGTTTTATATTTCTAACAATATAACATCTAGCATCCAGTAACAATATTTATTTTTATAGGCCTACTTAATATTTTAAAATATTGGCCATTTTTAACAACACTTGAATTTTTTACTCTCGATTTCACAGTTTGGATAAAGAGCGAGTTGGCAGCGAACTGAAGAAAGCGTCCTGGCAAACACACACATCTGCTGCGCTCTGGAGCTCTCAGGCCTCTTTTATTGTGCGCCGCAACAAACAGGCCCAAACAAATCAACACGTACAGTACCACCAACATGGCATGATGGATGTTTATTTTAGTCTGGACTGATTCACTTGGCGGCAGCAACTCGATATCAGGACGCTCCAGAGATGATTTATTCCTGGCCTGTTCTCATTCGATTAGCCGCGGGCGGCCGCGAGAGAAAGAGACGCCGCTTTTCCTGACCTTCCCGCTGAAGAAAGACCTCAATCTCCCCCTCCTACCTGAGGCAGTGAGACCTTCCATCAAAGCAAACCCACTGGAGTCAGCGAACCAGCGGAGCAAACCAAAGCCAGATCCGGGGGGGGATCGCTCAGACTCCCTGAATTACACCCAATCTGTCCAGAGCTGCCAGCAGCGAGGACTCGGAGGAATAGCAGACGCTCCAGAAACCGGAGCGTTTCCCGTTTGATCTCGGAATCGAGAAGGTAAACAACAACACTAATGAGCTTTCTAGTGTTCTGAAGGAAACTTTCACGCGGAAAAACTTCTCGGGGGCTTCAAAAGAGTCGATTGTTTTTGTAATTATTTAGCACAAGCATTTTAATTACTTTTAATCATTTTAATTGCATTTAATTATGCAAGACAAACATCTAGGGCTTTTTTGAGGCTGCTGTTGTTGTGGATGAGGTTTAAAAAGCAGCATGTTCTCTTTAATATAGTGAACTAGATCGATTTCTGTGCGTTACGTGAAAACTTAAAATGGAAATCAGCGCATTTTATCTTGTGAACATGCAATGCATTAATAAGTAATTAATTACTATAATTTAATGACTTTTCCCTTGATAAAGTAAAGGGATTATTCTTCATTTTTCTAATTAGAGAGTTACTTCTGATGTCATCGCATTAAAATGTTATGTTTTTAATGTAACCTTCTCCCTTTAAATACTTTGGTCAGTTAAAGAGTAATTTATGCAATTTTATATTATTTATTTGACAGAATTAAAAGCAGTTTCATGTATGGGATTTGGATTTGGGATTTAGAAAGCAAACAGTAATATGTAATGCAATACTTTTTAATTAGTAATAATTAGTATAGTAGCTAGTAATTAATTACTTTTTGACCCTAGTGACTTACCCAGCGCTGGTGAACATATATACACTATATCAAAGGCTTGGAATGATTATGATTTTTATATGTTTCTGAAAGAAGTCTTTTCTGCTCAACAAGGGTGCATTTATTTGATCAGAAATACAGTAAAAATGTGAAATATTATTCTAATGTAAAACAGCTGTTTTCTATGTGAATATCTGTTAAACTCTAATTTATTTCAGTGATCAAAACTGAATTTTCAGCAGCATTACTCCAGTCTTCAATGTCTCATGATCTTCAGAAATCATTCTTGCTGCTCAAGAAACATCTCTTAAATAAAATAGAAATATTCCAAACATCTACTGAGAGAATATTTCAATGCAGAATGATCCAAATATTAGCATGAATGTTGTTTTTGGTACGAGTCCAATGCGTCCCGTTATAGTTCAGCACAGTTCTGCATAGTTTTGGTCTTACGGGGCCTTTCAAACATGTTCATATCAGAGCCAAACTCCAGATATTACACAGAAACAGATATAGACAGAAATACAGCATTACAGTTGAACATTCCTGAAGTGTCAATGCTAAAAGAAACTCAGAGGGCTGTTAGTGTCACTGTAGAAACCTCGTTTACTATCAAACGAGCAGCCAGACAGAATTAATTAAAGGACAATCATTAAACTCAGACCAAACACGCTCTCGAAACTCTAATGCATTGTAATAATAGCATAATATTTATTTTAAATATTTAATGTTATTTGATGTTAAATATTTCAAATTTTTAACAACAAATTAATATGCGACTTTTGTATTCACGGTAAAAAGTTTCAACAAAAAGAGTGATGGTATATTAATTTTCTTTCTTTTAAAAAAACATTTAAATGTTTTAAATATTTAAAAAGTTTTTTTTTTCCCTAGTAATATTCAATATTGTAAATAATATTCATGTTTATATTTAAAAATACTTATTTTATTATTAATATTTTTATGTTAATGTTTCATATTTTTACAAACATTTAAAAGTTAATTTACAACATCTTATTTAATATTTTAAAGTAATATTCATGTTTATATTTAAAAATGTTATTTTATTATTATTTTTAACATTATTGTTTCTTATTTTTACAAAAATTTAAATGGTAATATTTTCAAAATGTATTTAATATTTTAAAATAATATTCATGTTTATTTAAAAATATTTGTAATATTTAACAACAAATAAATAATGCTACTTCTGTATTCACAGTAAATGTTTCAATAAAGAGCAATATATTAATAATTAAAAATATAATTAAATAGCTAATTAAACTCCGCTCTCAGAACTCGAATGCATTGTGAGGCGTGTTTATTCTGCGTCTGACCTCAGGACGTCTCCTGACCCCTTTATCCTCTGGTGGGAGGAAGTGATGTCGTATGAGTAGCCATCTGTTTTTACCAGCAATATTTAATAGAATTCTGTTCATCATCTCAGTCTTCAATCAGGAGTTTAAGCTGCTGGCAAGGTTTTGGCGATTTGGAGGATTATAGTAGGGATTTATGGAAAAGAAGTTGTTTTCTCTGAAATATCATTATGTGTGTAAATTATGAATCGGTGAAGTTTAGAGTCGTCCTGTTTCATCCAAAGCATATTCAAGAGCTTCATTCATTCACAAGTCAACTTCATTAAGAACAGATTACATGCTCAATTCAGAAAACATACAAATTTTGAGTATAAAACAAATATTTAAAATAGAAAAACACAGATTCATGTCCAGACACATGACCGCACACTGAAAAAAAGGATGCTAATTTTTTTAAGGTAAGTGGTTGCAAACAATTTATTTTAGCTACATTTAAATTAAAAAAAAAATGTTGAAAGTTAAAATCAACTCAATTTGTTTATTTAAATGTAGCTAAAATACATCGATTGCAACCATTTACCTTAAAAAAAATTAGTAAATTCAATTAATCATTTTTTTCAGTGCACTGGAAAAATGCTACAATACAACTATTATACAGTGTTAATCTTGTTAACGAATAAATTTCGTCTTATGATATTTAGTCGACTAAAATTAGACTAAGACTAAAACAAATCAGATGACTAAAATATGACTAAAACTAAATGGCATTTTTGTCTAAAGACTATGACTAATACAAAATCAAAATTTGCTTTTAAAATTAACACTTTATACAACACAACTGATTTACTGCGTTACTTCTTTAGCCAACTAATGCTTATGAAAAGATACATGAATCCATTAAAAACTTAAGTTCTTCTTTTTTATGGAGAGATTATGTGTCTAACCCTTCAGCTCAGCGATCCGGCTTCATACTTGAGCTCTCTGTAAACACACTGAAGGTTTATACAAACTAAAGCGCTTCGAGCTCTGTTTAGTTTACCGTAGTAATATTTACAGAGCACTGCCGTCCTCACATGACCCGCTGGAGACGAGCATCACCTTTCACTAATATTCAAGGCTTGAGAGGAGGAGAATAGTGAGAATTCCAGCCCAAGCCCGGACAATATCACTCATCCAGCTCCGAGATACAGAGAGAATTCATCTCAGCGG
The DNA here is from genome assembly GCF_012432095.1 of Onychostoma macrolepis. NCBI lineage: Eukaryota > Metazoa > Chordata > Actinopteri > Cypriniformes > Cyprinidae > Onychostoma > Onychostoma macrolepis. Next base: position 815,177 of record NC_081178.1, on the reverse strand, counting down.
GAGACACTCTTCAGAAACTCCCCGAGACCATCAATCCTACAGATCCCTGTGTGAGGCGCTGCTTTACAGCGGTGATTACAGCTTCTCACACACACACACACACACTCACACACACACACACACACACACACACACAGACAGACACACACACTCACAGACACACACACTCACAGACACACACACAGACACTCACAGACACACACTCACAGACACACACACACACTCACAGACAGACACACACACTCACAGACAGACACACACTCACAGACACACACACTCACAGACACACACACTCACAGACACACACACTCACAGACACACACACTCACAGACACACACACTCACAGACACACACACTCACAGACACACACACTCACAGACACACACACTCACAGACACACACACACACACACACACACTCACAGACACAGACACTCACAGACACACACTTTACAAATGAGATCCCATTAATATCTCAATTGTGTCTCCTAGACAATAATGCCATGAAAGGGAAAAACAAGAAATCTCACACATCTGCTTTAGATTTTCAGAAAAAAAATCTCAATGTCTCAAACTGTGCTCAGATTTGCCAATATATTACTGCTGTCAAACGATTAATCGCATCCAAAATAAGTTTTTTTTTTTTACATGTGTGTGTACTGTGTATATTTATGTATATATAAACACACACACACACACACACACACACGCATATATTTAAGAAAAATATGTTTATAAATTAAATATATTTATATACAATATAAAATATACAAATATAAATATATATACACATGTAAATATTTTCAAAATATATACTGTATGTGTATGTATTTATATATACATAAATATACACAGTACACACACACACACGTAAAAAAAAAAACTTATTTTGGATGTGATTAATCGCGATTAATCATTTGACAGCACTAGATTAATTCCGATTAATGAGTGTGAGTGTGAGTGTGTGAGTGTGTGTGTGTGTGTGTGTGTGTGTGTGTGTGTGTAAAAAACAAAGCTTTACAAATAAAAGGAGAAATGGAAAACCCTCATATGTCTGTTTTCAAGTTTCCGAAAAGTTCTCACCAATGTCTCAAACTGTGCTCAAATTTGCCAAAATATCATAAGCAATCTCAGTCTGAATATCTCTCAATATCTCCTTTATTGGGTCTGTTTTTAATTCTGAAGAAGCATCTGAATTGAGTTTGATTCTTACGCTCAACACACCAGAGAACTTCAAACCTGACCATTTCTCAAGACAACTCAATTCTGCTGGTTTGGTGTCAAATGTTCGTCAACATCACTAACGAGTTCACAGTCTGGAGAAGCGATTACACTGCTTTCAAGACAACATGTGTTGATTCTCCACAAAGACTAAAGCCCTTGGGCTAAAGCCAAAACCTCTGCTGTTCATTCATGAAAAGACTGGGTTTAATGCAAAGCAGAGCTCTTACAGTAGAAGATGAAACCGAAGGAAACTACGGCTCTGGCTCCAGTTCTTCCATCTCTAGCCTCATGTGACTGAATTGCAAATTCAATGCTAATCTGGAGTGTAGCTGTGTCATGAAAGGCTCTCTGTTCCTCCGCTCAAATATGGAGAAGATCGCCCTGGAGAAAGCCGGAACTGATCGATGCTCTGTCCGCAATGAAATGATTGCACAGTAATAAGGAAATTGCAGGGAAGCGCAATGCATTTCTTCTGCAAACCTGCGTCCAGCGAGACTCGTAGCGGCGGAGGACAATGCAGGCTTTGTTGGGTTGCCAGGCGGATCGGTGTTGATGCGCTGGAAGCTTCGCTTTGTTCCTGGGTGGCTGTATGTGTAAGATTTATTACAGATGATGCACAGATATTATCTGTAAAAACTGCAAAATAAATACAAGTGTTGCACACAAAGAGTCTCATTCTTTCAGAGAACAGACGCGGCTGTGATTCCACGACCTCGTGAACTCTGCCCAAACCAACCTTCTGTCATTGACTTAAACCTGCATGCTGGTGTTTTACTCTGTGGCACACAAAAGGGGAAATTTAGCAGAATATTCATTCACCCATATTTGAAGTGAGATATGTGAAGTTCATAAAATGTATGAAAAAACAGCTTACGAGTTGTTACGAGTATATATATAGAGAGATAGCGAGAGAGAGAATGTATATTTATGTATAAAATATATTTCAACTATTTCAAAAATAAACTATGCAATAACACGTATAAAATAAAATAAATGATTTTATATTATTAATAAATATTAATATTAGGATTAATAAATTAATTTAAAAAAAATTAATATACAAAACATTAAGAATATTAAAAAAAATTTAAGTATAGAAAAATATTAGAGTGTATACATAAAAAGTAAAACTTAAAGTAAAAAATCATTTAGCAGATGCTTTTATCCAAAGCAACAATTGATGACAATATAAGCAATCAAAACCAACAAAAGTGCAATAATATGCAAGTGCTACGACAAGTCTTGGTTAGCCTAACTGTACACATAGCAAGGTTTATACTATACTATACTATACTATACTATACTATACTATAATATAATATAGTTTATTTTATTTATATATATAATTTTTTTTTGTGTGTGTGTAAACTAATATTACATAAAATTTTATATAAAGTAATAATAAATATATTTATATACAAGTATATAAGTATATATAAAATAAGTATATAAAAAGTATTAACAAATATTAAATATACAAAGTATAAAAATATTTAAAAAGTGTACAAAAGTCATTTGAAAAAGTTTTAAATAGTACAAAAAGTATAAAATAGTTACAAAGAATAAAATATATCTCTATCATTTTTTAAAGCCATCTAATTAGCGTTTCAAAGCGGAAAAAATTGAACAAACATTTTCTAGTTTCAGTTCATTTTAATTGTTCTTCCTTGCATTTAAATTTGATTTGCAATTCTGTTTGCTACCTCAATTCAATTCAAATTCAGGAACTGAAGTGGAATTTAAAAGGTATCTTGATTATAAAACATAGTTGTGGTCCAGTGTTGAAATTCACAAAAATTATGAAACACATGAAACATAAACCTCACTGCATGAACCGCAAGAAGCTTGTTGTGAGAGAATCTACAGGAGCTTGTCATCTAGTGATGTTTCCCAGAGCAGCGCTGGACGCTTCGTTATCCAGACGATAAGAGTTGAGCGCGACACACCCAGAGACCGGCGGGAAACTGCACTGCTTTACAGAAACATCACGGCCTGTGCTTCCTCTACGCCAGAGTCACACACCCACACTGAAAACACACCGCAAAACCAGCACAAATCACACAGCACTGCTGCCAGAGCAGACGACAGACCACAGCTTTACATCTCAACCATCAGCAAAAGAGCAATAAAATGTTTCCTAAAGCAGGGTTATTACAGATAACTAAAACTAAAACCATTAAAAAGTTACTTGAAATAAAATAAACATAAAATATGACTTTATTATTACAATTTATTTCATTATTTTACTACTTTATTTTATGACTTATTTAACCTAAAGTTATTTTATTTCACCAGAACACCTTAGCAACCACCCAGCACATTCTTGAAAAATATCAAAAAACTTAAACATTTTAAGTTGCCAAGGCAACATTTCTTAATTTAATTTAACTATATGTACTAAAATAACAAAAAGTAAAACTGATATAAAAATGGATAAACTAATAAAAAAATGTCATAGACACAAAATTACTAATATTAAAATGAAACATAAAATAAAGTAAAAACATACATGTATCACACTTTGTTTTTAAAGTATGAATAAAAAAAGCATGTTTTTAAGTAGAAAATGTGACGTATATAGAAATACAGGTGCTGGTCATATAATTAGAATATCATCAAAAAGTTGATTTATTTCACTAATTCCATTCAAAAAGTGAAACTTGTATATTATATTCATTCATTACACACAGACTGATATATTTCAAATGTTTATTTCTTTTAATTTTGATGATTAGAGCTTACAGCTCATGAAAGTCAAAAATCAGTATCTCAAAATATTAGAATATTACTTAAGACCAATACAAAGAAAGGATTTTTAGAAATCTTGGCCAACTGAAAAGTATGAAAATGAAAAGTATGAGCATGTACAGCACTCAATACTTAGTTGGGGCTCCTTTTGCCTGAATTACTGCAGCAATGCGGCGTGGCATGGAGTCGATCAGTCTGTGGCACTGCTCAGGTGTTATGAGAGCCCAGGTTGCTCTGATAGTGGCCTTCAGCTCTTCTGCATTGTTGGGTCTGGTGTCTCTCATCTTCCTCTTGACAATACCCCATAGATTCTCTCTGGGGTTCAGGTCAGGCGAGTTTGCTGGCCAATCAAGCACAGTAACACTATGGTCATTGAACCAGCTTTTGGTACCTTTGGCAGTGTGGGCAGGTGCCAAGTCCTGCTGGAAAATGAAATCAGCATCTCCATAAAGCTTGCCAGCAGAAGGAAGCATGAAGTGCTCTAAAATATCCAGGTAGATGGCTGCGTTGACTGTGGACATCAGAAAACACAGTGGACCAACACCAGCAGATGACATGGCAGCCCAAATCATCACTGACTGTGGAAACTTCACACTGGACTTCAAGCAACATGGATTCTGTGCCTCGCCTATCTTCCTTCAGACTCTGAGACCTTGATTTCCAAATGAAATGTAAAATTTACTTTCATCTGAAAAGAGGACTTTGGACCACTGAGCAACAGTTTTTTCTCCACAGCCCAGTTAAGATGCTTCTGACGTTGTCTCTGGTTCAGAAGTGGCTTGGTAGCCCTTTTCCTGAAGACGTCTGAGCGTGGTGACTCTTGATGCACTGACTCCAGCTTCAGTTCTCTCCTTGTGAAGCTCTCACAAGTGTTTGAATCGGCTTTGCTTGACTGTATTCTCAAGCTTGCAGTCATCGCTGTTGCTTGTGCACCTTTTCCTACCCAAATTCTTCCTTCCAGTCAACTTTGCATTTAATATGCTTTGATACAGCACTCTGTAAACAGCCACACCTTTCAGTAATGACCTTCTGTGACTTACCCTCTTTGTGGAGGGTGTCAATGTTCGTCTTCTGGATCATTGCCAAGTCAGCAGTCTTCCCCATTATTGTGGTTTCAAAGAACAAGAGACACCCAGAATTTATACTGTAGGGATGGTCATTTATTCAAACTCAAATGTAAATATTCTAATATTTTGAGATACTGATTTTTGACTTTAATGAGCTATAAGCTCTAATCATCAAAATTAAAAGAAATAAACATTTGAAATATATCAGTCTGTGTGTAATGAATGAATATAATATACAAGTTTCACTTTTGAATGGAATTAGTGAAATAAATCAACTTTTGATGATATTCTAATTATATGACCAGCACCTGTATATAAAAGTAAATCAAAAAGTATAAAAATATATACAGAATATTATTATATAAACAGTATTAAAAAATGTAAAACTTATAAAAGTATTAAAATATATTATAAAATAAAAGTATAAAATATTCACACTAATTAATACTATATATTTTCTATAGTAATTTGTAATGTATTTAAATACTGTCAAAAGAGTAGCTTTTCTGTACTAATAATTAAACTGAGTAGTTTGTACCTTGAGAATCTACAATTTCAAAGCAATGCTTCTCCAGGAGCTTATATATATATAAAAATAATAATAATTAAATAATAATAATAATAATAATAATGATACAAATTGTTAAAAAAATAAATAAATAAAAAACTCTAATAGTTTCCCTACGATTTCAAAGTAATGCTTTTCCAGGAGCGTATATAATTTTTTTTTTTAAATAATAAAATAATATTAATAAAAATAATAATAATATTAAAAAAAGAAGTCTAATAGTTTCTCAGTGATAGTAAAGTAACAGTAGACTTGTGAGTGACTGGTGCTCGAGGTGTTATTAGGTCATTTCTGGTCATTATTTGGGACGGGAGCAGCCCCCCTCCCTTCTACTTTACACATTCTTCCCTGCTTCCTGAAGATACGGCTCCGGGGAGAACGGCAGGAAAAGGAAAAGCCTGGTGCAGCCGGGCGGAAAATACCAGGCTTGACAAACCGGGGCCACAACATTTGTCATCCTCCACCACCAAAACAAAAGCACACAGAGAAAAAGTGCTGCATAAACACAAAGCTAATGAAATTAAAAGTTAGCACAGAATAATTAACTGTTTCATAGTCTAACGCTGCTTAATTAATTCCAGGGACTTGTAGAGGGAAACGAAGCGCAGTAACGCAAGTAATAAAGACTGCCAGTGTAATGGACAGACCACAGCGTCGTGATTTATGACCGCAGGGACTAGAACTACATTAAAACAGCCGTCCACCGCAGACGAGAATGCTTAAGATAGACAGAGCAGATGAATATGTACACGGCATGTTTTCTGATTAAATCTCATTCAGGAGTCATGGAGTCGGGATTAAATTTCCCCAAATCCAGATGATCTTTAAGTGAGAGCATGAATTTGAGGGAATAAGATGATCTCGATGGACCATCTGCACACAGAACAGAAGCTTATCAGAGCGTTTATACTCATCTGACCGAACAAATACACCCTGATATTTACTTTCATCACTATATATCACAGCACTGGACATCTGATCCCTCCACGAAAGAACAAAGACAGGAAGGAATCTGGACTTCCTTTTGACAATCAACCACCAGGTCTCAGAAATCACTGCCTTGCTGAACAATAACCGGCCATTTGAAAACAGAAAGTAAAATGATACATATGTGACCCATGCTGGCAAAATGAGTGTGTATGTGAACGGGCTAATTTTGAGCTACGGGCAAAAAAAAAAAAAAAAGAAAAATGTTGATTTTGGTTGAATTTGAGATTTTCACAAAAATTAGTTCATTAAGCCCTCGTCTAGTGATCCAAGTGCTCCAAATAATAATTAAACATCTAAAAGTATCTTTATTTGTATGTTTTCTGAGAGGTAGGGATGTAACGATTAACCGCGAGCCGGTTGAAAATCAATTCAAATATATGACGATACAAATCAGTTGAGATGCTAAACAAATCGAGATACAATTGGAGTAGAGTTTATATGAATGTATCTCTGAGGGAACTGACTTTTAGTTTAGATGGGGGTTTTTTCATCTTGCCTCTGAACGATGCATATTAAAGTAGGGATGTCACGGTATCAAAATTTTTGTATTCGGTACCGATACCAGTGAAAATTCACAGTTCTCGGTACCAATTTCGGTACCAAAGCAAAACACAAAAACATGCTAATTAAAAAACACAATTTTTTTAAATTAATAAAGTCAAACAAAAATAAAATGTATAAAAATCAATGCCATTCTTTATACTTATTTAAAATTGTGTTTCAAGTTTTTCACAGTAATAAAAGTATGAAAAACAGTAAACAAATTTCACCCAAATTTAATTTGTCTTTTAATTAATGAAATTTAAACTTTTTTTTTTTTGGTAAATAAAGGGGATTTAGGCTACTATTAAAATTAAAACTAAAACATGGAAGAAATATTGAGTGATTATTTCTTAAAAAATAAAGTAGTAGCAGTAGCCTATCACAAACATTCTACTAAATAATAGTAGCCTAATGGTACAAAGTCTTTAGTTAAACCGGACTTTTATTTTGAAGGGTTGCCGTGAATACATTTAAATTGACGCTGGTTTTACTCAATGAAACGGTAAAATGCTCGTGAGGTGACTCTCAGAGCAGTTCTGGAGATGTTGTTTATGTATTTATTTCCTCACTGAGACTGCAGATGCTGAAATCACTGCGAGTGTCACTGGCGCTTCAGTGTATAGTAAACAAAACCGCGGGTCTCTGCCGTTCATTCATTCACACAGAGACTCGCAGAACATACAGGATTCACATTTGAATTGACTTTTGCGGCTTAATATTTGCAGATACTGGTCCATATCGCGATTTGATCTAAGTGTAATGACCTACTTTGACAAATTCCGTGACATTCCGCGTTAAACTGTAAATTCCGTTTTTATAACTGGATTCCGAGATTCCGTCCGCGTTTTCTGCATCGCGGAAATCATACGCCAAGAACCGGGTCGAACGGGTACTCGGTACCACCGGTACTTCAAAAAACCTGGTACCGTGACGTTTTCATTTCTTTAGTACCGACTTGGTACCGAAGTACCAGGTCTTTTGACAACACTATATTAAAGTCATGTTCATAAGCGCAGCTCTGCTTTGTTTTCAGCGGTAAACACTGTATCATTGCTGTTCATAAGCGCCACCTGCTGGCAGAGAGTGAATCTGCGGCTCATTCACCTCGTCTGCTGTTTCCTTCAGATGTGTTTTATGTAGTATAGTTTCACAAAACTAAAGTCAGACCATTCTGTTTTTGCTTTATTATACAATCTAATTTAGATTAAAAACGGCTCATGCTGCATGTATGCTAAATCTTTGTTTGGATGATGATTAAAATGCAGTGGTTTCCTCTCATTTTAAATGGAAAGAGCTCAGACAAAGACTTAGTTCGTTTATATGAAGAGATTTATTTTATTTGTGTAACTTATTTATTTGATTTGGGGTTTGTTTTAAAATTTCAGTTTAGTTTTGTTATATTTCAATTTCACAAAGAAACGTGCAGCAATAGCCTAATAAACACCTTTTCATTTACTGTATAATTTGTCTTCAATCTCATTCTGTTAAAAACAATCACAAGAAAATCGAATTGTATAGAACGATAGAACGACAGATGAAACAAAACAAACGGTAGATGGAACAAACGCTAGACGGAATAACAATAGATATAAATGATAGACAGAATGAATGAACGACAGATAGAATGATAGAATGAAAGGACAATAGAATGAGAGACAGACAGACAGACGGACAGAGAGAGACAGACAGACAGACGGACAGAGAGAGAGACAGACAGACGGACGGACGGACGGACAGACAGAGAGATAGACAGACAGACGGACAGATAGATAGATGGACAGACGGACAGAAAGACAGACGGACAGATAGATAGACAGACAGACAGACAGACAGACAGACAGACAGACGGACAGACAGACAGACGGACAGACAGACAGACAGACGGACAGACAGACAGACAGACGGACAGATAGATAGACGGACAGACAGACAGACGGGACAGATAGATAGACGGACAGACAGACAGACGGGACAGATAGATAGACAGACGGACAGACAGACAGACAGACAGAGAGATAGACAGACAGACAGGACAGATAGATAGACGGACAGACGGACAGATAGATAGACAGACGGACAGACAGACAGATAGACAGACGGACAGATAGATAGACAGACAGACGGACAGAAAGACAGATGGACAGACGGATAGATAGATAGACAGATAGATAGATACAGACAAACAGATAGACAGACAGACAGACAGACAGACAGAGAGAGATAGACAGACAGACAGACGGACAGACAGACAGAGACAGACAGACAGACAGACAGACAGACAGATAGATAGATAGATAGACGGACAGACGGACAGAAAGACAGATGGACAGACGGACAGATAGATAGACAGACAGACGGACAGAAAGACAGATGGACAGACGGATAGATAGATAGACAGATAGATAGATACAGACAAACAGATAGACAGACAGACAGACAGACAGACAGACAGAGAGATAGACAGACAGACAGACGGACAGACAGACAGACAGACAGACAGACAGACAGACAGACAGAGAGATAGACAGACAGACGGACAGATAGATAGACAGACGGACAGACGGACAGATAGATAGACAGACAGACGGACAGAAAGACAGATGGACAGACGGATAGATAGATAGACAGATAGATAGATACAGACAAACAGATAGACAGACAGACAGACAGACAGACAGACAGAGAGACAGAGAGATAGACAGACAGACGGGACAGATAGATAGACAGACAGATAGATAGACAGACGGACAGATAGATAGACGGACAGACGGACAGATAGATAGACGGACAGACGGACAGAAAGACAGATGGACAGACAGACACACAGAGAGACAGACAGACAGACGGACAGACAGACAGGACAAACAAAACGAACAACATAAAACAATAAATGGAACGAACACTAGTTGGAATAACGATAGATAAAAATGATAGACAGAATAAATGAATGATAGATAGAACGATAGAATGATAGAACGACAGAACGATAGATAGACCGACAGACAGATAGATAGAACGAAAGATATTATCGCTGTATTATCTGTGTTTGAAGAGCGAGGGCAGACGAAGTGTGACGCGGCGTCGGCTCGCTCGCCGGGATCCGCACCAGTCACGAGCGAACAGACGCGATGAGAAGCGACAGCAAACCAGAGGAGAGAGACTCTGTCACATGACTCACGCCGGCCCCACGGCCCACAATTCACACACATCCACTGGTGAGAAACACACTCCGTCTCCGTCTCTTCACACAGAGCAGACGTGTTTCGTTACGCTGCCGCCGGCTCATGTTTCACTCCCCCAACATTTGCCCTCTGCATTGATTTCTATAAATGGAACATTGATTGTGAGCAAAGTTCAGGAAACGCAGCCAAACCTGCTCCGCCCTGAGCAAACGCTCTCCAGCCCAAAACACACAGAGCAGCTTCACTGCTTACACTCTTACTGCAATGTTTTTATGTGCTGGATTAGAAACTAGTGCCATTATCAAAACACAACGGCTGTGTTTTAATGGACCCTTTTCACAAGACTGTGATGACAGCATCCTAAATTCTCGAAAGTTTATTATATATATATATATATATATATATATATATATATATATATATATATATATATATATATATATATATATATATATATATATATATATATATATATATATATATATATATATTTTTTTTTATTTATTTATTTATATGTATGTATGTATGTATGTATTAGTGCTGTCAAGCGATTAATCGCATCCAAAATAAAAGTTTTGTTTACATAATATATGTGTACTGCGTATATTTATTATATATATATACACACACACGCATGTAAATATTAAAATTTATGAAAACGTTGTTTACGTATTAAATATTTGTATATAATATAAAATATAATAATATAAATATATAAATGTATATACATATAAATATTTTAAAAATATATACTGAATGTGTGTATTTATTTATATATACACAAATAAACAGTACACATACATAATGTAAACAAAAACTTTTATTTTGGATGCGATTAATCGTTTGTTAGCACTAGTATGCACATTTATAACACTTTAATTTGTATTATTCAACCTTTGCATCAAATTACAAAAAAGTAGTTAACGCTAATGCGAGGGACGGTAAATTTGACATTGTTCTCTTCTGTCTGCCGTTATCAGTCTCTCAATTTTTTTCCTTTTACTGAAAGTCATGAAAATACTATCGTGGAGTTTTTCTTTCGCTGTTTGAGCAAATGGGAATGCAAAATATTATTTGTTTACTTTATTATATAGTGACTTTTATATTTTTTTAGTAATTTTGATATTTTATTTAGTAATTTATTTGTATTTTTATTTAGTGATTTTTATTTATTTTTTTGTATTTTATTTTAACTCAGTAATTTTTATTTAGTAATACATACTTGTTTATTTATTGCCATATTGTTATATAATCAAAACAGGCCAAATTTTGTAGCCCTACAAACCTGGATTTTATTTATTTATTTTTATCAAATTTAAAAAAAAAAAAAAAAAAAAAAAAAAAAATCACAATATTTAATCAGAAAAGTTGCAATTACATTCCTACACCACTAGTGAAATTTATGCATTTTTTAACATTAAAGAAAATACTACAAAAATAATCTAAATATGTTGCTTATTGTATCTTTTATTTGTTACTTGCCATACTGATGCATTAGAGACCAAATCAGCCAATCAAAACCTCAGAGAAAACAGCCCTGATTACTTAACCCTTTAGGTCTGCAGGCCAGTAAAACCAGCCCTAATGAGTTAACGTCAGTCCCTGCTGGATGTTACACAAATAGTCCAGAGGGAATGAAGCTGAAATCGGGCTGCATGTGTCTGAGTAACTCTATGATTCACCAGAAACATCCGTCTTTGATCTGACGCTCTTTCCTCTCTGATCCTGCGGTTTGAAGGGCAAAGTAGACGCTGTGAGATCAGCGCTCCGATCTCTCCCCCCTCTGGAACTAGTGAACAGGGGAATATAATCACCACAAACAAACACTAATTGGAAGCTAATTTAGTTAGCTGTTGCCTGACTGATTTATGGCCTCCGGGCCGCTATGAATAATTAACAGGCGTGGCACAAGCTGGAGGCCAGCGGACGCATTATGAGCACTGGACATATGACAATAATAAGATCAAACTCATTTACACTGGCTGAAGAAAATATAAGAGCCGTTTACCCGAGCAAAACCAAGTTAAGCCAAATACCCTGTTAATCTTTTTTTTTTTTTTTTTTACTTTGTATTTATTTGTGCAATTTTGTTAATATTGTTTCAGTAGTAAACTCACAAAGCAGCAGATGCTAGTTGTAAGGCAAACATGACTATTTTTGTTACTTTTAGCAATTCTTTTTTTATATAATTGTGTTACGGAGATGATTCTTGAAATCATGTGACTTAGACTTACTACAATTAGGGCTGTCACGGTGAAGGAATTACCCTTGCGGTATGCGGAGCGCGATATGTGGTATTATCGCCATATACAGTGGATACGGAAAGTATTCAGACCCCCTAAAATTTTTCACTCTTTGTTATATTGCAGCCATTTGCTAAAATCATTTAAGTTCATTTTTTTCCCTCATTAATGTACACACAGCACCCCATATTGACAGAAAAACACAGAATTGTTGACATTTTTGCAGATTTATTAAAAAAGAAAAACTGAAATATCACATGGTCCTAAGTATTCAGACCCTTTGCTGTGACACTCATATATTTAACTCAGGTGCTGTCCATTTCTTCTGATCATCCTTGAGATGGTGCTACACCTTCATTTGAGTCCAGCTGTGTTTGATTATACTGATTGGACTTGATTAGGAAAGCCACACACCTGTCTATATAAGACCTTACAGCTCACAGTGCATGTCAGAGCAAATGAGAATCATGAGGTCAAAGGAACTGCCTGAAGAGCTCAGAGACAGAATTGTGGCAAGGCACAGATCTGGCCAAGGTTACAAAAACATTTCTGCTGCACTTAAGGTTCCTAAGAGCACAGTGGCCTCCATAATCCTTAAATGGAAGGCGTTTGGGACGACCAGAACCCTTCCTAGAGCTGGCCGTCCGCCAAACTGAGCTATCGGGGAGAAGAGCCTTGGTGAGAGAGGTAAAGAAGAACCCAAAGATCACTGTGGCTGAGCTCCAGAGATGCAGTCGGGAGATGGGAGAAAGTTGTAGAAAGTCAACCATCACTGCAGCCCTCCACCAGTCGGGGCTTTATGGCAGAGTGACCCGACGGAAGCCTCTCCTCAGTGCAAGACACATGAAAGCCCGCATGGAGTTTGCTAAAAAACACCTGAATAAGATTCTCTGGTCTGATGAGACCAAGATAGAGCTTTGGCCTTAATTCTAAGCGGTATGTGTGGAAAACCAGGCACTGCTCATCACCTGTCCAATACAGTCCCAACAGTGAAGCACGGTGGTGGCAGCATCATGCTGTGGGGTGTTTTTCAGCTGCAGGGACAGGACGACTGGTTGCAATCGAGGGAAAGATGAATGCGGCCAAGTACAGGGATATCCTGGACGAAAACCTTCTCCAGAGTGCTCAGGACCTCAGACTGGGCGAAGGTTTACCTTCCAACAAGACAATGACCCTAAGCACACAGCTAAAATAACGAAGGAGTGGCTTCACAACAACTCCGTGACTGTTCTTGAATGGCCAGCCAGAGCCCTGACTTAAACCCAATCGAGCATCTCTGGAGAGACCTAAAAATGGCTGTCCACCAACGTTTACCATCCAACCTGACAGAACTGGAGAGGATCTGCAAGGAGGAATGGCAGAGGATCCCCAAATCCAGGTGTGAAAAACTTGTTGCATCTTTCCCAAAAAGACTCATGGCTGTATTAGATCAAAAGGGTGCTTCTACTAAATACTGAGCAAAGGGTCTGAATACTTACGACCATGTGATATTTCAGTTTTTCTTTTTTAATAAATCTGCAAAAATGTCAACAATTCTGTGTTTTTCTGTCAATGTGGGGTGCTGTGTGTACATTAATGAGGGAAAAAAATGAACTTAAATGATTTTAGCAAATGGCTGCAATATAACAGAGAGAAAAATTTAAGGGGGTCTGAATACTTTCCATACCCATATATACACATTAAAATATCTGCTATTTTTTTTTTTTAGTTTCAGAGTTAATCGCTTTTTTAGTGCACTGGAAAAAAAAAACTGGTGTGGAATCAATTTTCACTTTGCATGAAATATGAAATTCTGAAGTAGAAAAACTGACAGCAATTTCTTGGAAAACATTCTCTAATAATCTATTTACAGTGATATTCACAGTGTATTCCTTCTTCCTCATATTCAACAAGCATGAGTTTGAGTTCAGCACGGCCTCGGCTGGCAAAGAAAGAAGGATTAGAGGAAGAGAAGACGGAAGCGGAGGTGAAGAACGAGGGATGAGCTCGGTCTCAGAGGGCCGGCTGACATTTGGCTGGTGTTTGTCTGAAGGAGGTTAGGAGAAGCGAGGACCGCCTGAAGACTCTGAATGTCAGACGCTCCAGAGACTGTCCAGCAGATCTGCTCCACTCGCTCTGAAGAAACACGCAAGACGACAGCGGCTCACAACATTCTGCATTAGAAAGCGCAGGGAACACGATCATCGCGCTGACAAGACCACCGTTCCCGCTTGAGACGCTACATATTTCATGAGGACAAATTTGCAAAACAGAACTTGAATATTTCATGCAGTCGCTCTCGTGTTTATGGATTCTATACGCCGGTTATTAGAGCAGAAATAAAAGGGCTTCTGCTGTGTAAATGACCCTCGCTGCGAGTCAAACTTCACTTTCACCACACCTGAACGGCAGGACATTTACATGCATTAATATTTCATACTGCCACTGTGTTTTGCATTTCTATTTCTGTCTATATAAGAAAGCAAATACTTATAATTTCTAAAAAGTGAATCCTGAAAAATAAAATGCATCACCGTTTCCACAAAAATATTGTGCAGCACGACTGTTTTCAACATTGATAATAATCAGAAATGTTTGTTGAGCAGCAAATCAGCATATTAGAATGATTTCTGAAGATCACGTGACACTGAAGACTGCAGTAATGATGCTGAAAATACAGCTGCGTCACAGAAATAAATTACAGTTTAACACACACACACACACAAATATATCAGTCAAACCAAAATTTATTCAGACACCTTCAACATTTCTCACATTATATCACAGTTTATTCGCTATAGTTTAGAAAATGGTAATAAAATATGAGAAGAATTCAGAGTTAAACTGCGTCAGAACTAATTCATCTTGATGATAACTTTGATAGAAAGGAATGTAATGAATTCGGTTGAATAGCTGTCAGCTGTTAAAGTTAAGAACACAATTAGATAAAACCAAATTAGGTCAAACAATTACCAAGAAATGCTTATTTTGTTCAGTCTGTGTGTAAAAAGATCACATTAACAATTAAAGAAAAACACTTCAGCAAAACACGCTCAGCTCAAAGTGTCTGAATCATTTTTGGTCCCAAATTTTACTGGTATTCCACTGTATGAAGAATGTTTGGGTATAATGTGTCACAGTTCACTTTATTTTGCTCTCCTCACTTACATAAATGAACTATAGTGTCCTGCACCCACTAGTAAAACAAAAAAATCTAAAATTATATCTGGTGTCTGAATAATTTTTGGTTTGACTGTGAATAAATTCTTCAATGTTATATTTTGCAATTCGTGAGATAAACTTTTAATGTTTTTTTTTTTATTTTTTTAATTCCATGGCGGAAATAAGCTTCCCTTTAAGAGACTACTATCAAAATATTAAAAACATGACTGGCCCAAAACATGATCATTATGTATGTGCAGACAGGATATAGAATGAACCATTAAAAGATAAAATTACAATTAAAAAATATATTACAGTAAAAATAAATATATAACATGAAATATATTTTAATATTTTATTTTCTTTATTTTATTCTTTTTTATGTTGATTTGTTTTTATATTTGTTTAGTTTATTTCATTTGTTTATTTTTTATTTAATTTGTTTTTAAAATTAATTTTCAACTTTGCACTGAATGGGAAATCTCTACAATTAAAATAAAATTACATAATTAATATTATACATAATATATAAATATAATCAAGAGAATTCTATCAAAATATTTAAAACATCACTGACCCCCAGTCAAACTATCATTATTATAACTCAATATAAACTGTAAGTTACAGTTTCTAACAAAGCAATTGTTTTTTTTAATTGTTCTGTTTTCATTGTGTTAGCTGTATTTTTTTTTTTGTTATTTTTACTTAATCAGTTATCTTCAGGATCCAGAATGAACGCTGGACTCTGTCTGAACGTATAAGATCATACGGAGGAGCGCCGGATGGACGGAGGGAGGGATGATAGAAATGTCAGGCGTTAAATGGCAGCGAGTGCCCAGCGGAGGTGTTCGGTCCCTCCATGCGCCGCTTGTCTGCTCGGATCCATCACTGTCACAGAAATGCAGCAACCTTAACCCCCCCATCACACTGATTTACCCCCCTCTCGGGCCCCGGGGCCGTGTCAGAGTCTGCTTATCACTCAGCATCGGCCCAGAAAACCTTCACACTCATAACGAGCTCCTAAGGCTCCTCCACCGAAACCGCTTTATCTCCAATCACCGTCAATACCTTCAGCTCCTCCGGACAGAGCTTCCATATTTAATGCACTGCCGCTGGAGATTACAGACACGATCACATCAGGAGTTCATATCAAATCCCACGGAGACTGGTGATCGCTCCTTCAAGCAAACAATCAGAAGTCACACCGTTCACTAAAGTTAAGAGACAGTCGGCTGAACTGCTTTCAGGTTCTCACAGCTTAAACTTTTCTCATGTTTAATGAGTCCAGGTCACGTTTCACCCCCAATGAAATAAAGAAATCCGGAAATCTGACTAGAACACGTCCAGGTCATATTTCACCCTCAAAAATACAATAAATAAATAAATAATACAAAAATTGTCATGGAAACAGTGTAAATAAATAAATATTTGTTTCTTTTCAGCACAAGGTAGTACAACAAATATTATAAAGTATAAACATTATACTATTGAAATAATATATCATTATTTTTTCACATTAAAATACTAAAATACTAATTGCTATAAAAAAAATCTCAAAGCAATGGTCATTAAGGCTTCATGCAAAAAAAATAAACAAATAAAATGCAACAAAAAAATTCTAAATTAAATAAATAAAAATGATCACAATACAAATATCCAACCAAAGGAAAATCAAAAGACATTATGTTTTGCATTAAAAAAGAAGTCTATTTTATGACCAAGGATTTTTTTTTTTTATTATTATTTCGGTAATTTCTTGACAATTCATGATGTATAAATGGTAAATTATTTATTTTTATTATCATTTACTTTTACGTTACTTTTATAACATTGTAATACATATACTGTCGATATATAATGCATACATTTTTCAAATGCATTTTTATGCATTTAATTTTCATCATATACAATGTAGCACAGTGCAAAAAAATCTTAATGGGCATAAAAACAAGAATTATTTTCTGCATGCGAAATATAATTTCTTGCAAATATCTTTTTATATGGAGTGAAATGTGACCTGGACAATTTCTTGATGGATTTCGTGAGATTCATCCCTAAATCTGGACACCAAAATCCCCTCCTGACCTCACGTCAAGACTCCTGCGTCTGCCACCTGTCAGTCATCTGAGTCTCGTGGATTAAGGCATATCATAAATGCAAAGATGCAGGAGGAGATGTTTAAGAGGATAAGCAGAGCAGACTCACTGTCTTAATCTGCAAACCATAGCCAGCTTCCCTTGAAGAACACTTACAATAAACTTCCATCTGGGCCTCAGTGATGATATTAATCGAGAGTTTCTGGTAATTGCTTTCCTGATGTCAGATAATACAGCAGCATCCGTCTGAAAGCATCTAATCCTGACCCGCTTTCAATGGAGCCGGAGGACGAGGAAAATAGCGTCTCATGAATAGCAGATGATTATTCAAACAGAGCATTTCCATATCATTTCCACTCTACATGTACTCTAAACAGGGTGAATTACCATGCAGACTCTTAAGAGCCTTTCCTAATGGCTCTGAATGCTTGAATGTGCAGTAAAGTTGACCAAATAACGTCATCTGAATTATATCACGCACGGTGCATGAATTCTGGAGCATTCTGAATATAATTAAATTTTTGCATTTCGGAAAAATAAAAAGTTAATGTAGGGCGATGCAGAAAACATGAACTGAATCAAGCACAATCCAGTCACTGACACACAAAAACTCAAAAGTCATCAAATATAAGTTTGGTTTAACTTGAAGAAATTATGACAAATAAATTAATATTGTACGGTAGAATGCACTTCTCAAAGTAGTAGGCCAGTAATAATAATAAAAACATTTATTTGCCAAAATAAATTAAGTGTTATCTTCCATTTAATTATACTTTAAAAGATTAATTTAATTTGTTATGTTTCATGCCTTCATTTGATTAACACAATTTTTGATAATACATTTGTAAATGTAAATATAAATCATATATCCAGAAAAACTAAAACAGTTGAAAATTGTTAACGTTTTATGAATTAAATTGACTTTACATGTTTTTATTATTAAAATTGAATTAAACCATTAAAAAATAATCTAGAAAAATTTTATCCGAAAAAAAAAAAAAAAAAAAAAAACACAATTTGGGATAAATAAAACGGAATTTAGGAAAAAATATATTAGATTTCATAAGGCCTTAAAAAGGTAATTTTTGTTAAACATTTAATAAATTGTATTGGTCTCATGATTTAAATGAATTAGCCATGCTTTTTGATTACTAAAATTTAATTTATCCAGTAAAACAGAATCCAGAAACATTTTAATGGAAAAAGCAGAATATGGGAAAAATAAAACATTTCATAGGGCCTTTGAAAATTAATTTTTATTTTAAACTTTTAATAAATTGTTTTTAAATTGTCTCATTTTATGATTTAAATTAATTAGACATGCTTTTTGATTACTTAAATTTTATTCAACCATTGAAAATGCAATCCAGAGACTAGAAAAACTCAAATGGTAAAAGAAATTAAGATTTGAAGAATGGTGCTGGAGCACAAACTATTTTTAATAGGTTTGATCACCACTAACGCTACAAAGACGCCTTTAAATGTGCTCTATTTAAAACCAAACGTACAATGTTCTCACAATAGCAGTAAAACTGGGAGTATCTACAAAGCAACACCTACGTTTACTGGAAAACGCCTCCTAAAGCATCTCACAACCAACAATGACTCACAATGGTGAAATTTATACCTAAACACAGAGAGTCCTGCAGCAATGCTGACTTGGATGTTTCCTCACTGAGGTTTATTAAAAAGGGATGTGGAGTTAAAGCCAAGATCCCAACGGGGAACGGACAGCAAACCTCCCCGGTCGAGCTGAAGCAATCCTTCCCAGGAGAAGCAGAAATGATGAAATCCTTCACCTCGAGAACACACACACACACACACACACACACACACACACACTCGCTCTGATGTGAGCACTGTAATCAATAGGGCGACAAATGAACCTGCACAATTGACTTCAGCTTGTTCATTCATTATTAACGGCTCAGACTAAATGAACTTAAATTGAAGTAGCAGGCGTTTGACAGCCCTAAGCTTCTCATTTAGCATTCAGCAACAAATCTTAATGTGAGGCCCAGTGGAACACAGATACAGCTCCCCAGACAGGGAAGATTGTGGCACCATTTCCTCTCGGAGAAAAACAACTTGAGAAGTCCTCTGTGTCTTGAGCTCTGACTCCTATTCTTACTGGTTGTTATTTTAGTATCCCTGAGATACTATTAGTTTGCATTATTTTAGATTAGTTTTTATTTTTATATTTTCAGTTTTTATTAGTTTAAGTTTATATTTTTTCATTATTGTTTTTATTAATATTTTATTAGTTTTTAAAGTATATTTTAATTTTAGTTACACTTTTAGTAATTTTGTTGTGTTTTTGACATATTTAGTTATTTAATCTCATCGAGTTAAGCTACATGAAGATGAGAAATGGTGCCTTGACAACTAGCTGAAATAAAATAAGTTTTTTTTATATACTTTTAATTTATATTTTAAATTTTACAATTTCCTTTAAAGAGAAAAATAACTTGAGAAGTCCGAATTGTGTCTTGAGATTTCACTCTTACTGGTTGTTATTTTAGTATCACTGAGATACTATTATAGTTTTTATTCATATTTTAGATGTTTTTATTTTTATATTTTACATTTTAATTTTTTCCACTTTTAATTTATATTTTACTTAGCAATTTTGTTATGTTTTTGTGTTTGTTTGTTTTTGTTTTTTTATTTTATTTTATTTACTTTTTTATTTTTAGCTCAAGTTAAACAATGAAAATAAGAAAGTTTGCCTTGGCATCTAGCTTAAATTAAATAAATTGAAAGTTAAAATATAATTTAAAAAGGTACAAAAAACTTTTTGTTGTGCATTATGGTTATTTTTATTAATTTTAAAATGTTTCTATAGTTTTTATTAAGTTTAAAAGGTTAAAGTTTTTTTATACCTTACTTTTTGTTACTACAGAAAAAATGCTAATATAATTTTTTTTTTTTAACAAACCTGAAAGCAATCTTAATGGATTTAACATAAGTTACACTAAAACATGGGTGTCCTGTTTTACAGCCTCTAAATATCCCAGTGATTATGTGTTTAAGAGTTTTCTCTTGCTTATTTTCCAATGTTGTGTTCCAGCTCACAGAAATCAGGTCACACGGCACTACTTTCACCAAAGGTTTTCCGATGCATCAGACGCAAATATAATTGGAGCGATCAGCGATACATCAAAAGAAATCCCTGTGGGAATAGCAATGGATTCAGGGTTGCTGTTTCTGGAGAGTTAATTAAGATCAGAGCTGAGATTCAAAGCGACACTCGGCCGTTCCTGTGAGTGCTTGGGTGTTTCAAGCCAAACTGAAGAGTAATTCAGTCAGAATGAAGTCAATACACTACAGGTGAACAAGGCAACACATTTAACTAATAGATATCACCATACTTCCCTAGTTGATTAATTACATTAAGAACTGCAAACATTTTTTGTATTTTCTGAAATGTTATATTTAAATATGCAAATTTGACATTATCTAATCAAACACGCACTAATTTGCATACACTTCCCAAGCATAAATCTGAACTTTGGGTAAAAGTCAGGTTTTTGTTTGATTTTGTTGACATATTAGAGTTAAAGGTTTGTACAGAGGGGATTTTGGATTTACTAAGAAAATACTGAAAACGGGCAAAAAAAGGTAATGCTTTTTCGCCATGTTTTTATGAATAAAGTGTTGTACAAATCAGTGTGAATGTTATATGAACAAACCCCACAGTAAAAACCTTCAGAATATAGAGAGGAATAAAACTGTAAAGTTTGGTTTATGTAAGTGCAGCTGAAGTAGAGATAAAAACTCGTTTTGAGAAAACGGCCTTTAAACATGCTATAAACTGAACTTTACAGACACGAACAGGCAAAACATTCAAACACTTTTTTAGTATTTATTTAATTGCACTTTCTTTCCACTAATCTAAAACACACTATGAAAAGCCAAACAGCCCAAAATCTTAAAACTGCCCAGTGCATGAAGGAAACTTTTGGCTATAGTGTCTCGCCTTCACAGACATGCTTACAAAAAAAAAATTAAAAAAATTATTGAATAAAGTCATAATTCATAGTTATTGTCCGATTCTGTTGACACCGAGTTCAAGGTTTTACTGAGGGGAGTTAGGATTTCTCTTTTTATCACTTTAAAAATCAGAAAATACTGTCAACAGACAGAAAACAAACACATTTTAACCATGTTTTTATGAATAAAGTGTTGTATAAATCAGTGTGAATGATATATGAACAAACCCCTCAGTAAATGTCTTTAGAATATATATAAGAATAAAACTCTAAGTGTTGGTGTTTGTAAGTGCTGCTGAAGTGCAGAAAAAAACAACTCACAGCCTTTAAAAAAATATGCATTTTTGGCATGTTTTTTATTTTTAATGAATAAAATGTTATATAAATCAGTGTGAATTATATATGAACAAATCAGTAAAACCCTTCAGAATATAGACATAAAACTGCTAAGTTTGGTGTAAGTGCCGCTGAAGGGGAGATAAAAACTTTTAAAGATATGGACTGAATTTAAAATCTACAGACGTATCCTAAAACATCCTAAATACACCTTTAAGTGTTTATTTTATTGCAATTTCTTGCCACTATTCAGAAATAACATGTTATAAAAAGGAT
The DNA here is from genome assembly GCF_012432095.1 of Onychostoma macrolepis. Classification (NCBI taxonomy): domain Eukaryota; kingdom Metazoa; phylum Chordata; class Actinopteri; order Cypriniformes; family Cyprinidae; genus Onychostoma; species Onychostoma macrolepis. The sequence continues at coordinate 792,771 of NC_081178.1, read as the reverse complement.
CAATAGACCAAAATCTCAAGATTGCCCAGTGCTTTAAAAACTTTTGCCTTAAGACATAATGCTTACACAAAAAAAAGAAAAAAAAAATCTGCCAATGAAGTAAAATAAAAAACCTTTTCTTTTGAATTCATCTGTTAATTGGATAAAGCCAGGTACAAAATTCTTGTTTGATTTTGTTGCCATATTAGAGTTCAAGGTCTTTCCAGAGAGGGTTTTGTTTCTCTTTTTATCACTCCATGAACCAGAAAATAGAGAAGTTCGTTTTCACCATGTTTTGGGGAACAAACTGTTGTATAAATCAGTGTGAATGCTATTTGAACAAACCCCTCAGTAAAATCCTTCAGAATATAGAGAGGAATAAAACCGTAAGTTTTGGTGTTTGTAAGTGCTGCTGAAGTGGAGAAAAAACTCTTTAATGATACGTACTGTAATTGAAATCTAGAGCTACAAATAGATTAAAAAAGATCAACACTTTACAGTGTTTATTTTATTGCACTTATTGTAGGTTTATTTTACTTAAACTTTGTTGCACTAGTCTGAAACAACATGTTACGAAAAGCCAAACAGCCTAAAATCTCAAAACTGACCAGTGCATGAAAGAAACGTCATGCTTATTTAATGAAGCAGTAATTTAATAATAGTAGTTATTTAGTTTTGTTGACATATAAGAGGTTTTTACAGAGGAGATTTTAGGTCTCTTTCTATCACTCCAGAAATCAGAAAACGATGGGATCTGCTCAACTATTTGTCTGTATCGCTGTCAAAGCTGGAAACTGTGAGTGAGAAAAGCAAAAGACGGCATCAAGCATCACTCCGCGGATGTCAAACCTGACGGCAAAGCTGCACACATTCACGCGAGCGGCTGGGAACCCGAGGCAAACGTTCACAGATGACGGATCCGAGGGCCTGCATGAAAAGATCAGAGGCTGCGGAGGGGGTCCAACTCCAAAGGGTCCCGACCCAGAGAAACACGCAGCAGGTGGTTTGACAGCGTGCCACTAAAACACACACACACACACAGAGGCAAATGTCTGTGAAAGGTCAGCGCTGACACGCCGTCTCCCCTGATGGAGACGCAATCCAGTGCGGTGGCGGATCTGTGCTGTCGGAGGAGTGATATTCCCACAGCTCTCCTGCAGAGAGAAGGTCACACCCGGCCCAAAGCATCCACCGAAGTCCTGCGCCTGCTTACCGTCGCTCACAAAGGTCTAGTCCCAAGTGAATGTGCCACTGCGCCGCCTCAAACTACAGCGGAGGCCAAAATGATTAGAACAGTAGTATTTTCAGCAGCTAAAAATGGTTTTAAGTCAGTTATTTCTATCTTTTGCTGTACTGTGTCCGTAGGAAATATCAGTTTACATTTCCAAACATTCATTTAGCCATTAATTGTAATAATCCAGTGATATTTTTGAGATCTGATCACCATCCATTCTGTCTGGAATGACATGAAGAAACAGAACAAACTGAGACTAAATCCAGAAGAACTGTGTCTCCAAGACGCTTCAAGAAACCTCCTGCAAAGCTACAAATCTGTTAAAAGTTCTTTAACAGTTTCTTGATCTATTAACTTCTATTAACTAAATGAAATCAACATTTGCTGAGAGCATCCTTTGTGTTTAAAGCAGCTTTTGCCCTCGGTGCACTTGAGCTTGAGTTTCTCAGGAGCTTTGCAGGAGCTTTCTTGAAGCCACAGTTCTTCTGGATTTAGTCTCAGTTTGTTCTGTTTCTTCATGTCATTCCAGACAGACTGATGATGATCAGATCAGACCTCTGTGTGGAGCACAAATCCTAATGGTCTGGATCCCACTGGATTATTACAATTAATGGCTAAATAAATGTTTGCAAATGTAAACTGATATTTCCTCCTGACACACTACAGCAAAAGATAGAAATAACTGACTTAAAACCATTTTTTAGCTGCTGGAAACACTAGTGTTCTAATCACACCACTGTATGTCACATATAAACAAACCGCTTGTGAACATTATTAGCCATAAAAAGGAGCGAGTCGAGTCAGAGCACCACAAACACACACACTTACATACTATTAAATCAACACACTTAAAGGCAACATTTAGAATCTGACTTTCCCATGACATGCTCCTGGTCTTACTGTGAACAATTCATTGGTGAAAGCCATTAAAAAAATAGTAAATGAAATGGGTTGCAAACGTTGTTTCATACGGACAAAAAACACATATGTATATATAATTTTTAAATTATTGAGCCACAGCAGTTGTGATTCACATTTACATTCACAATGTTGTTTTTCTGAAACTTAATTAACAGGAATAAATTATAAGAAAATCTTCATTTAAAATATATATCTTAATAAATTAACTTATTACTACTACTACTATTATTATTATTAAATATTTGTATTTTTTCACAGTATAATACAATGGTATATTTGTAAGGTGATGTATTTAATAATAATAATAAAAAAAATGTAAAAAGTAACTATTCTCATATTATTACTATCATTGACTATTGTTTTTATTATTATTATTTTTATTATTATTATTATTATTATTATTATTATTATTATATAACCATTGTAATATACGGAGGAAAAAAATAAATAAACAAATACATTTGTTATAATATATATTTTTAATTTTTACGAAAGATATAAGCAAAAAATATTTACAAAATATAAAATAAACAAAACATTTCCATCTTAATTTCTTAAACTCATCAGACTTTATTTTGGTGGAAAACTTAAATGAAAATCTTTTGGTATGTTCTCCATTACAAAATCTTGTCAAATGCTGTGAATCTTTGCCCACAAAAATATATCAGCACATAGAGACTATATTTAATTTAATTAGACTGCAGATGTTTACAAATGTAATGATCGCAATAAAGAACTACTGAAGAACATTTATTTTTCAGATTAAAGCCAAAGCCATAACTTGTTGGGACACCAGTATATGTGTCTATTGTGCTCTGTTGTCACTGCCTGTAATCTCACATATACTGATCCTATAATTACAGCTACTAGAAAGATCCACTTCCCAGTCTGTCCTGGGCTTCAGGGTCTCTGTGTAAAAGTGCTGACGTGTGATTTTCATGAGGATAAACAGCTGTGTGTTCAGTAATCAGCGCCATGTGGCCAAACACACATATAGACTCAGCAAAACGACACTTGAGCCCTTAAACGCAGATCTCAGGAACACAAGAGCTCTAAATGTCCCACTGTCTTTATAATCACAGGCCTGTCGCTGGCGTACTGACGGGAAATGAACTCTTGCTCCGCACTGATGAGGGCTCGCCGTGCGCCGTGGCATTTTGAACACTAACTGGTGAGCTCTGCGTCTGTCACACTTGGCCCTCTGTGTAATTTAAGTGTCAGAGAGACCAGGCCCATGGAAATGGATTCCTCCATGACGGGATGACATCGGGTCCGGCCCACAGGAGGAGATCCAGACCGCCAAACACGCAGGTTTAGGGAACATTGACTGCTGCCAAACTGCTGACAGACCGAGACAAACCCCACAAACACAAAACACACATGCAACCTCCTTTACAGCAATTAGCCGTGTCACAGTTTCATTAAAGCTTCAGCTTAAGCCGGTTCTTTAGAGCGGAGATAATAGCACATCCATCCATGCTGTTACAGTCAGGCTTTGTTCAGGAAGTGACAGGAACTTGATCTCATGGATACAGAAGCAAAAACAAAGCAAGTTTCATGGCATTGGGGGGGAAAGCATCTATCGGATTTGTGCAATACTCAGAATTGAACAGAGAATGGTTTTGAGTCATCAAAGAATAATAATAATAATTTGTTACATTTATAGCACTTTTCTGGGTACACAAAGCGTTTTACATGGAAGATAAGTAATTATGAGAACAGAATTAAAATGAACTAAAATTGAAAAAGTTGTAAAATCCCAAAGAGAGTAATTTTGAATAAGAAAAAGTAAAGTTGAAGAGGCTTAAATTGAAAAAAATAAAAAATAAATCCCAGAATGCCATAACCTGTTAAATTCCATGTATTTTATGATTATTAGCTGAAATGCTATTTGAATTATGAATTTAGCTGAAACAAATATAGTCATTTGATCTCATATGACAATGTTATATTGCAGTTTGACCAGCGTGGCGCTGTGGCGCAAGACTGTAATTCAGCCAAGAGAAGAAGACACAGCACTTCAGAGCAAACGCAGTCGAACCTGAAGCTGCTGAGCAGCGTTTGGATGAATATGTAAATATATGCTGCACTTTCCTCTCAATAACGAAATAAACAACAAAAACTGACAGTGCTGAGAAAGCAGCAGTTAAGAATGCATCTGATTATCATTATTATTTATTAAGAATCAAAGAAAAAAGGTTCCAAAAAATATTAAGCAGCCCAACAGTTTCAACACTGATAATAAATCAGCATATTAGAATGATTTCTGAAGGATCATGTGACACTGAAGACTGGAGTAATGATGCTGAAAATACAGTTTTGTTTTACAGGAATACACTATATTTTAAAATATTAAAATAGAAAACCAATATTAGAAATTGCAATAGCCTAAGAGTTCACAATATTACTGTAATTTTTTTTTTTTTTTTTTCTGTATTTCTTTGATCAAATAAATACAGCCTTGATGAACATAAGCAACTCCATTAAAAAACAAGGTCAATTATTTATTAGGTTTATAATATAGGCCTAACATAATATCAAACAACTTAAGCATTTAAACAGATAGAAGAGAACAGAAAACAAACTGAATCATTTAAACTGAGATCTGCAAGTTAAATATTAAACGTGAACGTGTGAATTCTTCTATAGCTATCTAAACATCCCTAAAAGTACAGTTTGCACAATATACACCTGTGTGTGACTGTAAATGTCTCAGAGTTTTGTTACCGTTCTGTGCCAATCATGCACTATTTCTAGCACTTAATCAAGCCACTCTTCTTTAATACGAGGACGTTTTATTTCACGTCATTGCGTTTGCGTTGGCTCTCGATTTGAGTTATTTCGTACGCAACCACTGAAGTATTCGGTTTCTACAGCGACTCATTTGGCGCACATCGTTCTCTTTCTATGAAACCTGTAAACCGCATTCACCGGTTCTAACTCTATAGCGGATTACCTGAGCATTGCAATTCTTTAGTATTAACTAGAATACAATCAAATGGCTTTCCCAGCTCATTTTTGCGTGTGCGCGGCACATTATTTCGCTGCGCGGCTGCGGTGGAAGAAGCAGCTATAATAATAGCGCAGCTTAGAGGGAACATTGCTGATGGATAAAAGTCCTGTTCGACATATATATATATATATATATATATATATATACACACCATAACATCTCTGACAAAAGACTGGTAGCTTAAAACTCAAAGGGACCATATACCAGCATAAAAAAACAACACAAACAGACCATTAGAAGCATTTGAACCGGTAAAAACAGATTCAATTCCTAGAACAGTGAAGAGGAATCAGCCTGTGATTTCGGGGTAAGTTGTTCTGAATGTGTTCATTTCTCAGCGCAGGAGTCTGCTCAGGGTTTGTTTGTATGCATGCAGCATTGTTTCCTTCCATGCTTCTCACTGTTTGTTATTACAGCCCTCCGGTGACTAAAAGCGGCGCGGAAGAGCCCGTGGCTGGACTCGATTAGCTGCGAGAGACCTTCCTGTTCAGTTCCAGTGAGTAAACCCTCCGCAGGGGCCCGGCGACGGCTCGTGCTTGAAAGCAACACTTAAGAATCTGACAACAAACCAAACTGCTTCAATTTAATCCATCTCCCCGGGAGAGAGGAGCTGGAGGTAAACATATGCCCTCATTATTTGCACTGCTGCATCTGGAGATTGCAGTTTGACTGTGGATATATGCAGACGTTACACCAGTCCGAGCCGTAAACAACATGTCGCTGTAACGCTAATTACCAACATAGGCTCATTGGAAATACGTGCCTCTACACTGTAAAACCCGATAAGTTAAGAATACTCAAATGTTTTGAGGCAATAAGTTTCCTCAAATGTTTGGAGTAAACAAACTCAATTTTTTTAAGTTAGTAGAGCTTAAAAGTTTTATGACAAGAGGGGCGGGGCTGAGAGCCATGGGAGCCAATCCAAGCCTCACTTCCATGATCCCACCCCACTCATCACAATGATAATTATATATATACACAACTTGCTTCCATAAACGGCACATTCATTCAGATCTTTATAGTTAAGTGCTAGTTTGCAACAGCACATTGGCACGCTAATGTAGTTATCTAAAAGACTCCCGACAAATAGTCAAACATGCAGTATGTATATATATATATATATATATATATATATATATATAGTCTTTAAGTTTTGCTGTCCATCCTCAACCTAACCACAGGCTCTACTCTTCACCACAATGGTAACACTACAAAACCAACATAAAAGAAATCTATGTAAATCTTAACATAACACAACATTTAAGTACTAACTTGTGTCTCTCTATGTTAATCTTGTGCAAAAACACACAAAATAACACTTAATTTCTGCATTTATTTTCCTTGTCGTCTGATGCAAAGCATGCTGGGAACTAGAAAACGCAATCATTTTTAAGTTCACCTTACTACAACAACATTTTGAGTTTACAGAACTTATTTCAATTAAGTGTAATGAACTTTCATTATTATTTGAGTGAAATTAACTCATTTCATTCATTTCACTGTTCGGTTTTACAGTAAATATAAAATTTATTAATTATAAATAAACAGTAGAGGCAGTAAAACTCATACAACTTTTATTCCTTTTCAAACAAAGTCTGATTTGCAGGTCCACAGTTGCCTAATTTTCGCACAATTACTTGAGGAATATCATGTTATGAATTCAAAACAATTTTAACATTCTGCAACATTTAAAAACTTGTCCAGCTTCATGCAAGTTTAAATGGCACGGTTGCATCAACAAATCCGTTTTTATACCAATTTTGCATTTGTTAACACTATCGGGTAGGTTTAGGCTTGGGTTTGGTGTACGGGATATTTCCAGGATGATAGAGCATTAACTTTTAGCAACACTCCCTGGATATTTTAATTATGAACCTCCGCAATATGCACCTGAAGCAACAAGCAATACGTGCCTATATCAACGTAACAAAAACGTGCCAGGGTCATGCATTAAACCCGTGCTTTAGCACCACATTATAACGCAAGACGTTTCACTTTGAAACTGCCTCGAAATGTGCAGTAAGGTACGTAATAACAGTGTTGCAGAAATGTATTTAGAGGCACGTACTTCCAATGAACCTGGGTTGATAATTTCACCTTCAAACCGCACTGATCTTAAACTCACATCAAAATGAGCCCATTTACTATCATAATACACAAACCAGGTGTTACTGTTCCCGATTTTTCTGGTCACGTTCTTCTAAAAAGAACAGTATCTGACATCAATTACACCTTGTGGATTATTAGATATATTAAAGGATATCTGGAGAGTTTTTAAAATCAAATTTAAGACCTTTTCCTCCGGCTTCACAGATAAGACTTAAGCCTAGTCCCAGTCTAAAATGTAAATCTGTTTCAACTGAAAGAAACTTGCACTGACTGATCTTAAAATACATCAGTGCCTTTGTTTTGTCTCAAGATGTGCACCAGTAATGGTTTTTTTCTAAGGCACATTTATTAAAATGACTTAAATGTCCTAATTGAGCTATGGCCTAATCCTGGCTTAGTTTAAGCCCTGTCTGTGAAACCAGGCCTTTAAGACCTTTTTAAGTCCTGCAGAAATAAAATTAAAACTGTATGTTGATACAGAAACCGTTCAATCTCAAAAACAAATGATGTACCTCAGATTATTTTACTTAATTAAACAGGCTGCAGACTTAAAAACCGAATAACTGCAAGTTTAAAACACTCAAGATCAGTTTTATTCAATGTGTACATAATGAAATTGCTTTGTGTAACAATGCATATTGATATTGCAATTTCCTGATATGATAATAATGTTTTGTTTTTTTAAAAAGCAATAACCAGATTATTGTGCCAATATTCATAAAACATGTTCCTAAAATCAGTTCTAGCAAATTTAAGGTCATAAAAAGTCTTAAACATTTAAAAAACAGAGTAATTTCAAGATAAAGAGTCCCAGTGTATTTCTAGCTCGTTTCTAATTAAAAGTTCCACATTAAATACAAAATCTTTACAAAATAAACTGTTCTTAAATTACAAGAGTTTACATTAAACCGTAAACAATACATTTAATTTAACCAAACTACCAATAATAAAAAATAAAGGGTCTCAGTTTAAGACTATTTATGACCTTAAATTTGATAAAACTGAAGTGAAGACATTTCGAGATTGTATTAAACAGCTCTTCAGACAGGAATGACCACTTTCACAATCAAATCTAATCCCATCTGACATTTTTTCCTCATTTCAGAGTAAAAACGAGTTGCATTATGGCAGTAAACAGGGTTGTGAATACAGTTTCATGTCAACTTTAAGGTTGGCTGGATCTTGAAGTTTGCCAAAGCCTAAAAAGGGAGTTGGAGAGTTTGGAATATTTGGACGAGGCCGTAAGTATTGAGCAAAAGCCAGTGACCCAGTTTACTTATTCATTCATTTTAAGAACACCCACCCTCTCAAGAGATGGGGACAAATTAGCCATGATGGGATGAAACCACAGAACACAGCACTCTGTGCTGCTGCATGATGGGAAACAACACGAGGGATAAACCCAAGAGAAGGGCGTCTCCTTCCACGAAGACAACCGACTGTCCTGCTTTAATAACAGCTGGTGCCAACTTATGAGGAAATGAAGCGGTCATTACTGAGAGAGAGAGAGAGAAACGCTTTAAGAGCTCCTGGGAAGATCTACAGATTTACACACTACCGGTCACTACACTACACTACACGTGTGGAAGGATTATGAATTTTTTGATGCTTTTGAAAGAAGTTTCTTCTGCCCACCAAGGCTGCATATATTTGATCAAAAATACTGTAAAAATGTGAAATATTATTGTAATGTAAAACAGCTGTTTTCTATGCGAATCTCTGTTAAAGTGTAATTTATTTCTGTGTTCAAAGCTGAATTTTCAGCATCATAACTCCAGCTAGTATTTGATAAAAATGTGATTCTCACATTTTGTGTTGCTTTTTTATGAAACCTACCTACATTCAAGTGTTGATAAAAAAAAAGCTGCTTGAAGCTAAAACAAAAACACTTTTTTTTTTTTGGTTTGTTTGAACGTAGAGGGTCTGATCTTTATTTTGATGTAGCTACTGAATGTCCAGATATTCACACAACAAAATATTTTGTGGGCCTTGAAATTTCAGTGAAAAACGCTGGCGGGGAAAGAGTTAATAAGCTCCACAATGAGTCTCGAATTGCTCACAATGGCATTCATGTGTGCTGATCTCAGAAACATGATCATTCAGACTCGACTCGAAGGCTTGCAGCGTGAAAGCGAGCGAGTGCAGCGGCTGTTGTGTGGGTTCAGGCCTCTGAGGCGGCTTTGGGGTCTGTGGCTGTTAATGCAGCGCCTGTGGACAGACCTGCGGCTCTTATCTGCTGCCTGTCCAAATGACCCTCAGTCGTTTTTATCTCGCACACCATCTCGCCTGCCTGTCTGCGTCTCGTCAGCGAGCTTCACCTGACAGCAGAACAAGCGCGAGTCTCAGTTTAACGGTCCTAAAGGGAGACCGACAGCCTCCTGCTGCGCCGCTGCCAGTTCTGTGTCACTTCTGCTCGTCTTCGACTCCACGAACAAACAAAGTTGCCTGGTTTCTGTGCGATACGCTTCGGTTTTTGTCTCAGCTCTGGGACACTGAGTATTAGGAGGAGAAGTTTGGGCAAGAAGTTGGAAGCGTCGGCCAAGAAGCGCCACACAGAATGATTTTCCTTTCTTCAATGATCTAAACAGGGATTTGCTTAATTTGGCATCTATTGGATTTCCCCAGTAGAGATTTGCCTCGTTTATCATTGTGGAGGGGCTCATTTCATGCTGCTGGCTCCTCTACTAGACTTCTGAAGCATTACGGTACTGTGACAGCGGACAGAACGGATCTGCTAGACTAACCCTGCGCTCCTTTGGGGGAGAAAACACTAAAAGTAATTCTTTGCTCCACTGGGAGGAGCAGCGAAACGTCCGTGCTGTGCAAATCTAACAAAACCTCACATATAATGTGCGAGACAGCAGCGACTGCTTGTTCCGAAACAACAAGACTCATCTACAGCATGGAAACACATGACTAAAATACCACGAAGTTATCTGGTTTTTAATAATGTTCTCAAAACGATAGCACAAAAACGGTATTTATACATTGAGATTTTTTTTTTTTACTAAATGTTTCAAAACATTTAAAGAACGTTAAATGTAACATTACCAAAATGTAACATTTCCTTAACATTCACAGAACCAAGAAAAACATTTTTAAAACATTTAAAACAAAGTTGTAACAAAACTTCATGGGAACGTTACGTTTTCTTAGCTGGAGAAGCCTACAAAGAATCATATTTTAAATTCTTTTAATGTTAATTTGTCAATTTTTGTTTCATCAAAATGTAAAACCTTGCTTCTTCTCCCAACAATAAATCAAATAGTCTTAATCATTCTTTCTTTATTTACTCCCCCTCATTTCTCTCAATCCTTTCTTTCTTCTGTGGAAAACAAAAGAACATTATAATTTGAAAGTACATATAATTCTATTATTGCAAAGCTCTCTATATAAAGTTGGATATGCAGAGTTTGTCCAACTTCATCAGCTTGCACTGTCACAAATTAAAGTATATTATTGTCCACCTATGATCTGCTAAATGCAACTCTAAGGCATGAACACATTAAGATATTATAAAGATTACCATGATTTTCCGTAAAGCTGCTTTGAAACAATGCGTTATACAAAGAAATTCAAATTGACAATGTTTTTTGTCCATACAATGTATGTCAGTGGGATCCAGTGTTGTTTGGCTGCCAACATTCTTCAAAATATATTTTCTTTTGTGGTTTAGAATGAGTAAATCATGACAGAGTTTAACCATCCAATCAGTTCCCAAAAGATAAAATCAACTCCCACCCTGCATTGTTCAACTTGAGTATTGCATTTCACCTGAAAATACGCCACATTATAAAAGCAGAATGGGTTGCGGAAGTGGTTTCATGTTGCCTTAAAGGTTGGTCTGATATTTACCCCTCTTCGTACCATATCACACCTGAACACTGAGCCACAAAAACCCTGAACAGACCACAGCCGGAAACCTCTGGTTAACTCAAAGCGTTTTTATAAAGATATCATCTTAAAGGCCGCCCGCTGCGGTTCGCTCTCCTCCTGGTAACACATTTAGCCCCTAAAAAGCTCAGCTGCTCTAATTTTGAAGAGAGATCTTAACCTCACTTAACTTTGCCCACACCACAAGAGATTCCCCTCCAGTTTCTTGAAAACGTCCCTCCTCGTCTGAGCTCGTATAAATGGATGACATACATACAGGGTTTCATCCATCAAGAGCAGATGAAATATGAGGTGTTAAGGAGCGGACCATGTCCTGGGGCGCTTCATAAATCCATATATCCTTCCTGCTCGGAGAACAGTGACACTGACCCAAAAACAGGCACATGGAACAAGTGCCACAAGAAAAGCAGGCAGGAATACTGGAACAGCCATCAAAACGGAGTAAATGTGCAAACAAAAGGGCTTTCTGTGACTTAAGGTTCTCCCAAACATTCTTGCAGTCAATGAAACGTTTTCGAAACATTAGCACAAAAACATTTTTACAGTTTTTGTTGAATAAACATTTTTGTTGGATGTTCGCTTAACGTTTTTCTAAATGTTAGTACTTGATTCAGAACGTTCAGAGAACGTTCATCACTAACATTCCCATAATGTTTGTAAAATTATAAAATGGACCTTTCCTTTAAAGTTTGTATAACTAAGAAAAAACACTTTTTAGCACACATTTAGCTAAAAACAAAAACTGGACGTTTTAAATGTTATGAACTTTCAAAAATGTTTTCAGAACTCGATGAGCAAACGATCTTCTAGTAACTCAAAAACTTTCAAAGTTATCTGGTCTTCAATAATAATAATAATAATAATAATAATAATAAATGGTCTAAAACGGTCACACATCGTTCAAGGAACATTTTTTGGATGCTTATCAAGTGTTTTTTTTTTTGTTTTTTTTATGTTACTACTTGTTTCAGAAAGTTTAGAGAACATAAAATGTTTGCAAAATGTTAAAATGGAATGTTTCCTTAACATTTGGGAAAAAATTTGTGCTGTCAAACGATTGATCGCGTCCAAAATAAAGGTTTTTGTTTACGTGATGTGTGTGTGTGTACTGTGTATATTTATTATGTATATATAAATAAACAAAAAATAAACAAAAACCTTTATTTTGGATGCGATTAATCACGATTAATCGTTTGACAGCACTAGAAAAAAAATAAATAAATTCTAGCATTTTGAAAACTGGGCATTTGAAACATTTAAAGAACATTTAGAAATAATATTTTCGTAACTTAACATTCTTCCAGTAACTTAAATACAACGATTTGTGCTGTTAAGCGATTAATCGCGTCCAAAATAAAGGTTTTTGTTTACATGATGTGTGTGTACTGTGTATATAAATACACAAATATGCATGTATATATTTAAGAAAGATATGTTACGTTTATTTATTTTATATATATGATACAATTTATATGAATATAATTATATACATGTAAATATTGAACTGAAATAAAATAAATATATGCTGTGTGTATATCTTTATATATACATAAATATACACAGCACACACACATATATTATGTAAACAAAAACCTTTATTTTGGATGCAATTAATCGTTTGACAGCATAAATACAACGTTATCTGGTCTCTAATAATAATGTTCTGAAAACGTTATTTACATGACCAAGAAAAACTAAATCATTTTAAAAACTGGACATTTTGAAAGTTCAGAAATTACATTTTCATAACTTTTAATAAGAACATTACCTAGAACATATTTTTTGGGACGCAGCTCTGCATATGTATTAATTTATTGTGTTTCTCCACATTAACGCCTCTGGTGCTCCAGACTTCCAGTTTTATCTCCTGCTGTCTGATTCTCACTCCAGGATGGCCTAACTCAAAATACTGTACAATGCCCAATTAAATATTTACACGCATTTGCCTTTCAGCTGTTATTGGGCACATTTAACAGTCTTTTTTAATATATAATTCCCTTTGCCTGCTCCTCCAAAGCCCCTGGAGCCGCCGTAAGCACCCACTTCAAGGTTAAAAAGACATCCCAACGCTGCGAGCGTTTCTCCAGAAGGAGCTTCAATAAGAAATACTAATGCTGCAGTTTTATTTCAGTTCAATATTAATTTTACAAATTACATACATATTTTGCATAATGTTTATTAATGATCCGGCTCCCTTTGGTGAGTGCCTTTCCGGCGCGCTGCTCCACAGTGAATGCTTGCATCAGCAGCATCTGTGCTTCACTGTTCCTGCTCTCCACAGATGCTACAGCTCTATTGCCAGCATCCAGACAGCCGTACTCCTTTTTGTTTTAAAATTAAATCCACAAAGTTAGATTCAGTCAAGAGAAACATTAAAAATATGCTTCTGTGCAATGCAAATGCTTTGATCTCATTGCAATGCACTGTTTTACTCAACATCTGCATGGGCCGTGCATTTCTATGCTTTGAGTTTTGCATCATTTGCTTATCAAGGTGTTAACATCAAGCTCTACTAGAGTCTCCTGTGCATTTGCATGCAATGAAAATTCACTTATTTCAAATGCATGATTTTATTGTGCAATTAAACCGTGCATGTTTCGTTTCTTAATTCTTTGAGCTCGTACTCAAAATGTCATAACTAGATCTGGTGATGCATGCTGGACTTTTCCAAACTTACGTCCACCTGCATACAGTTTTGAGTGTTTTGAACATCCAAACAACAACTGATGCACTTGCAAGACCAGAAAAATATAATTGCATCGATTTGAATGATGTGAATCATCAAAAATGTTCTGTAAGAAACAATGGACTGCACTAGTGGCATCTATCAGGCAACATGCACATTACCACAAACAAGCATTTACAGTTAAAAATAGCCGTTTCATTCTTGTATTCATCTTGTGGAAAACTAATTAAGGATGCAATGGGAGGAGGGCAATGTGAAGGCTGTGAGCTGAATACACAGTCTCCAGCCTGATTTTCCTTGTGCGCCACGACCGAGCGTTTCACTGAGACGTTATTCATGCAGCGGCACGGGACTCTAAACAAGATGTGCCATTATTAAAATGGAAAAGGCCTCCATTTTGGCTCTAACTGTTCTGGCATTTCCTGCGTTGCCGAAGCAGAGCGGGAGGCCGGCGCTCTGAAAGGGCAGGTTCAATGTCAGCACTCAATGATTGGATTATTAATGCAATTAAATCTGCACTCTTACACCGGACTGTGCCTGGACTCAAGAGCAGCAGTTATGTGGAGTGTAAAATTACTGTTGTTGTGCATGTCAAAATAACATGAGTGAAGAGGGGAAGGAAAATAAAACAGCCAGCTTGGTTTACCTTGAACTAGACTGAGTGGTTTTATGGAAACTGCATGAAATACGCTCTTAAAAATAAAGGGGTTTTCACAGCGATGCCATAGAATATCTATTTTTGTTTCTTTAAAGAACCTTTCAATGATCAGTTCTTAAAAGAACAATGATTTTCTTAGTAAGAACATGTTAATAATCTAAAGAAACACTATAAAGAACCTTTTGTCCAATGGAAACATCAATGCCAACAAAGATGCTTTATTTTTAAGAGTGTAAGCATTTACTTTCCAATTAAGACAATATAAACTCATGGCCAAAATAGATATTAAGGCATTGTTTTAAGCATATCTTCATTTCCAATTTCAAATATTCCAGTCATAAGTAGCATGGGTAGGACTATATTTGTAGCAATAGGCAAAAATACGTTGTATGGGTCAAAATTATCATTTTTTTTGCCAAAAATCATTAGGATATTAAGTAAAGATCATATTCCATGAAGATATTTTGTAAATTTCCTACCATTAATATATCAAAACTTCATTTTTGATTAGTGATATGCATTGCTAAGAACTTCATTTGGACAACTTTAAAGACGATTTTCTCAATATTTTGATTTTCTTTGCACCCTTAGATTCCAAATAGTTGTATCTCAGCCAAATAATAACAATATTAACAAAATTTACCCTTATGACTGGTTTTGGGTCACATATTATATATATATATATATATATATATATATATATATATATATATATATATTGAGAGAGAGAAAGAGAGATTTTTTCTCTAATTTTTGCTTTATTTTTGAATTGTGAATGTAAATAATATAAGAACATCTGATTAAGTTTCAAATTAATTTAATATTTTTTTTAAAGTTTAATTATTGAAAAAAAATTATTAATAAATGTAATACTGTACATTTTAATATAATATAGATTGATATAATGTAACTTTTGGCCCATGACTCTCAATCAAGTTTGAATTTTTCCCCTTCGTATTAAAAAGTCTTCTTTACGACATGCTATTAATCAATATCCTGTTTCACCCACAAATACCTCAATAAAATGGGTTACAAACAGTGCTTCATGTTGGCTATAAAGGTTCAAATGAATTCCTGCTGACACAGGAACAAAAGCAGGAAACAGAAGGACAAACCTTAACACAAAAACACTCAGCAAACATGCCAGGTTTACAATAAACACCAGAAAAAAAAAAACGTGAGAAACAATTAGTGTCATTAAAAAAAACAATTTGGCACGACACGGTCCTCGCGTGCAGCTCAAATATTTACGCCTCCTCTATTTAGCGTCGACGTAAATAAATCTCTGGGATTAGCACCGGGCATCGATGCTTGGCAACAATTAAAAATGTCACCAAATGTGGGAGACGAACACATGGCGGCTCCGTGGCGCACGGAGGAAACTTCTGCTCTCCTGCGTAGCTTTCATCTCTCGCCTCGGGCGCCCGTACGATTCTCAAGTGGGCCAACTTCCCATCAAAAAATCTGGGGCCGCGTCTACCCTTCAAGAAACAATGGCCTGATCATAATTAGGTCAGGAAAACACAGAAAAGTGCTGCAGTGAAGTTAAACTAGGCCCAGCAAATTGTTAATGAGTCAAACGAGGGCCATTAAAACTCTGCATACGCAGGTTGACAATAATGGAGATATTCGCCTGTGGTCAAACGAACGTTCACCTGTGAAAACACGAGTATCAAACGAACCTCGCCTTTGAAATTGGGACAGCGCTAGCCCATTGTGGATTAATTAGCTGCGTTTTTTGAGCTCTACACGTCACCTACAAAGGGGCTCAACTTCGCTGAACAGCAGCCGTCGTATTATTAGGGCTTAATCATCTAGCGCTTGTTTATTTATGGTCGTTTATGAAGTGCGATGGTAAGAAGCCGCTGGCGGACCACCTGTCCACCTTGCGCACCGCAGCAGGCCTGTGTTAGTGGAAGCGGCTGATTCATTAGCTTTTATGCTCGTTTGTAGCCCACCCGAGGACGAGGGAGCTTTCATTAGTACAGCGCTGTTTACTCAGCAACTTACACACTGCTAACGAACAATCCTACACACACACACACACACACACACACACACACACACAGGTGAACACCTACACCAGTGCATATATGCAGACTGTGACTAAAATGGTTGCAAATGCAATATAATGTAAAGATTTGCTTGTTTTTTCATGGAGACAGATTTGTAGAAATGTGTCGCTGCATCAGTGTCTCAGCAATGGACAAAAGCTGAAACAAATCCAGCATTAAGACATTTTTAATGTCTAAAATATGAGTCCGTAATCCATAATAACGCTTCATCCAGTGAAACAGTGTTCTGGTGTGAATCAGGAGAGAAATCTGCAGATCAAGCAGTGTTTACAACACAAAACCGTCCGAAGACCTCTTAATGCTGGATGTGTTTGAGCTTTGGTCTTCTCCAGATGTTAACTGATGGACTGGAGTGCTGTGGATTATTGTGATGTTTTTATCAGACTCTCATTCTGAAGGCACCCATTCACTGCAGAGCATCCATTGCTGAGACACTGATGCTGAGACACATTTCTACAAACCTGATGAAGAAACAAACTCATCTTGATCTCGGATGAACTGAGGATGAGGGTGATTTTCATTTTTGGGTGAACTACTCCTTTAGCTTGTTTTCTGTCATTTCAAAACAATATGAGATACAAATAAGCATCATTTACTTTCCACTTATGCTGTGTGTAAGCTGTAGGATAATGTTAGCTAAACTAGCTTTTATTGCTTTACCACACTCACATTCAGACCCTACAATCAGTTATTAATATCCTGTTTCACTCACAAAAGTCAATAAAATGGGTTGCAAACAGCATTTCATGTTGACTTTAAAGGTTTAAACGAATCCTTTCTGACGCAGGAACAAAAGCAGGAAACAGAAGGACAAACCTGAACACTAAAGCACTCAATTATAAAGATTTAAAAATCATTATTGCACAAAGTATGGTTTTATAAACAGACATTAAATTATAAAATAAATAAACATTTGCAAGATGCATGACATTGTTAACGTTGGAAATGCATCACAGTCTGTGAAAAGGGTTCATTGCATCTGTTTATGTTTTCATCAGTCATGATGTCTGATTCTTGAACAAATGACTCCGAATCAGTCAGTCAAGAAAAAACATGATTCAGTTTCAAGTGGAGTAATTCATCAATTTAAAATGATAGCATTTACCGCACCTCTATGTTGGATGTGAGCGTAGATGACTGTGTGTCTAAATCGAGCAATTCTGTAATCTGCCAAATGAAGCAAAAGGTCATTTGGCTCCTAAACGATTCATGACTCTCTAGTCATGTTTTAGTCTTGATGTGTGTGTGTGTGTGTGTGTGTGTGTTTTGCTGGAATGCGGTCGCAGTTAATCACACACCTCAACACAATCGTTTGCAGAGCTCAGCCACAACAAACACCGAGAGGCCGGACTGGAATTCTGCACAAGGACGCAGAAATGCTTTCGCAACTTCGGCTGTGTGGCTCACGCAACCTTCAAAACACAATCAGCTGCCCTCCTTCAATTAAACGCAGATCTAGTTTCAACCTCCCATGAGTCTTGGAAACACTCTGTGAATACGATTTGGACTGATTAAAGGAAACTGACTAACCCAGCTGTGCTCGGGAAGAGTGAGCTCAGAAAACACACAGGTGATGCCCATCACGATGAATGCAAGCTTGTCAACAACGAGAACAATGAATCAAACACAATGTGCTGCGGGACTGAATCCACGGAAGAGGCTGTTAACGGCTGCGTGGCTCAGGATATCCTCTGCGTCACCAGTCAAAATAATCTCCATAATGCTCATCCTGCTCTGGGGGCGACGGTCAATGAATCTGAACTGGAAACTGACAATGCTTTCTTTCTCCGAGAGGAGCTTGAGCAATGCAATTCATCTGATTTTAGCTGTTTTTCCTCGTAAAAATCGATGAGAATAGCTGCTCTGTACATGAAACATTTCAATATTTCAACTCATGCAAACAAGCAAAAATCACTCGTATGATTTTGTATGATTGCACGCCATTATTTGTGAAATATAGGGATCCCAAACATTTAGACCAATGAATTTCAGTTTGTTATCATGCATCTTCATTTGTATCAATTTGTAGCACTCGTGTAACCAATTATAAAATATTTTATATCCAATCATAACTCAAATAAATAAAATTTTTAATGTTTTTATATATATATATATATATATATATATATGAAAAAGTTAACTAAAATTAAAAAAATTAATATATACAAAACTATTTTAAACATTTTTAAAAATGCAAATGGAAAAGTTATGCATGTATAATCTTTTCTAATGTTTTTTTTTTTTTTAAATCAGAAATTATCTGATATTTCCACGTTTCATGAGCGTCGGATGCCTAATACTAGCAGAACTACTTATTGTGTGTCACACAAGCATCTAGGCGTCTCATATATTGTATTTTTATGGGATTTGTATGATAGTGGGAATCTGGAGTTAATCCCATATCATATGTGAGCACTGCTGCCCCCATCAGGACACAACATACAGAATAAAACACTACAAAACATCTGCAAAAACCATTCAGCTCACTGAGATCCACGACATAATAGGTTAAACAACTACATTATTATTATTTATACATGCATAAAACAGAGTTTAACTCAATCAGAAAGTCACAGTTTGTACTGCTTATGCTGCATCTTAAAAACGACATGTTTCAACACTAAAGTCATTCATAAAAACAAATTAAAGTGCATGTAATGCACAGCTGAGGTCTTTAACTGGAGCTGGTTGCTGCAAAACCATCTCAAACGCTTTCATGGTTTTCATTAAACACACAGATGGGTCTCGTTTACTAGAAACATGCACTTTAGGAAAGTAAGTTCAGAAAGAAAGAAGAAAAAAACAGCAACGCAGAGCAAAACACAACTTCATGGAAACAGACTCTTCTGCATCGAGTATCTGTCTGTGTTCGACCGCTTTGCATTAAATATAAGATTATAGAATAACTACAGATAAAAATAGCACAAAGGCATGCCTTTCTATCTCTGTTTGAGTCCGTTATCTCGTTAAACACGGCGACTGACGGACAGAACACAGAAACTAACGGCTCACTTCTGATATGAAAACTAAACATTCACCCAAAAGCGTTATGGTATGATGGTAATACATATCCATATTTCATATCCAACGTATTTATAAGTCAAAAGAAGAATCCCAGCTTTAAAAACGGATTGCTAACGTTCCCATTAAGTTACATTATTTCTGAATGTTCTCCGACGCTTTTTGGCATTTCGAACGTTCTGAAACAAATAGTAACATTTAAAAAACGTTACATTAACGTTTTAGAGAAAGAAAAAAAACGTATGTGTTTGTGCTACTGTTTGGAAACATTATTAAAGTCCAGATCACTCTGAACTATTAACGTTACTGAAAGAACGTTTATTCATAACTTTAAGAGAACCTTTCCAGAACGTTAGCCAATGTTCTGAGAACGTTCCCCGTTAGCTGGGATATTATATAGTGTGTATATATATATATATATATAGGCTACACAAAAACAAACCATATACATGATATAACCGTCCACTAAAATACTGTGGCAGTTGTTGATGGCGAAGAAAATTAGGAAAAACCAAAACGCAACACAAAGGAGGATTTTCTAACAAATATTCGTCGGTTATTTATTAAAAGACACACGGGATGGTTGTTTTAAACGAAATGTACAGAGAAAACGATCTGATTTTCCTCCGAACGCGGCGAGGATGTGAGGGTTTGGGCGCCAGCGGCTCTGAGGGAAAGTTTGGGCTGTGGCGAGAGACACACAGACTCGATCTGACATCAAACGCGGCGCAGAGGATCATTCGCGCTAATAAAGTAACTTTATAAAGTTGATTCGCTCCGTTACGCGACTGAGGAGAATCTCCGGAGAACTTCGGCGAATATTTTCCGCGTGACAACGGAGGGAGTTTCAGCGGAATGTCTTTGGGAACAACCGATGGTCTTACCTTGGGAGTCTTGAGCCGCTCCGGCTGAGATCACGAAAATAACGGAGGAAAAGAGAAAAGCCGTTAAAAGTCTCCGATCCATGGCGGGAGTCTCGCGAACGCCAGCCCGCGCTCCTCTCGCGCTCCGCGCCAAACCGAAATTATTCCCGTTTGTCCGAGCAGCCGTTTACGTTACACCCCCGTCAGCGTCTCTGGACTAGTTGAACTCAACTGTGTCTGTCCGTTCGTTACCGACTTTAGGACCGCCGCCGAGGCGCGTGACGTCACCGCGACGCAAGCAGAGGGGCGTTTTGTGCTGTCGGTCTCCGGTGGAGTTTAACCGTGCGCTCCGGTTCTCCGCGTGGAGAGACTTTAACGGGGGATTTTCCTAAAACGCTGTGTTCGAGGAGCGAGCGGATCGAGCCGAGCCGAACCGAACCGAACTGAGCCGAAGTTTAGTTCGTTGGGAACTGTGTGGATGCGATGCGTAAATACGCAGAGCGTGCGCGTAACGCAACAAATGACTCGGAACGCGAGCAGAACTGCTGTGAATCTGCGCTCATCAGATTTGAGACACAATCTGTGTGTGTGTGTGTGTGTGTGTGTGTGTGTGTGTGTGTCAGTATGAAACGCAGGAAAACTTTACAGGTTTCGGGTCCGCAAGGGAGCGCCAGAGGGACCGTCCAAAATTATTTCCAGAACAAGTGTAAAAATTTAAAAATAAATATAAAAGAAATAAATATTGATGCAAATAAATCAGATTCAATAATATATAGAATTAATACATTAGATTCCAAATATTATTTAGACATATCAATAATATAATTGTTTTACTATACACTCTTGAAAATAAAGGTTCTTTAATGATACAACTTAGAATATTTCAAAATAATATTTTAAACATATTTTTTACTATAGAAAAATGAGCCATATAAATAAATGTTGCTATAAATGATTCAGATTGAATTAATAATATAACAGTACAGTTCCACGTGGAGTTAAAAAAAATTTAATGATGTACTTTAAAATATTTCCAAATAACATTTTATATTTATCATATTCATTGTTCACTAGGGTGAAGTCAGCTAAAATGGGCCACATTTGGTAAATGACTTATAATACCATCAAATAAGCTATGCATGAGATCTAATGCTATTTTTATAAATTAGCATGGGTCACTTAAATATATATATTTTTTAAACGTGAAAAAGTATAATTGTTTTAAAATTATGAGCGTTAGAGTATCAGCAGGTACCTTCTTGAGCCACAGGGCAACATTCAGGTAAAATGGGCCAGTATAAAAAGAGAACAACACAGGTCATTTTGGCTGAAATCAGTTTATTTTTAACAGTAAATTGACACTATTGTCTTTAGTGTGCCATAGCAACAACACCATAACTGTATTTCATTAAATAGAAAGTTGAATGAATGTTTCATTAAACAATGCAATTACAAATGAACTGATCATGTGGTATAGGTGTGTGTGTCTGTGCATTGGTGTCTTTT
Source organism: Onychostoma macrolepis (assembly GCF_012432095.1). Taxonomy (NCBI): domain Eukaryota; kingdom Metazoa; phylum Chordata; class Actinopteri; order Cypriniformes; family Cyprinidae; genus Onychostoma; species Onychostoma macrolepis. The sequence goes on along the minus strand of NC_081178.1, from coordinate 770,812 downwards.
GTGTGCATGTATGACAAAAATAAAAAAACACTTAAACATTTCCTGAAGAACCTTTAACATCTGTCCATTGGACAGCGTTCTTTATAATGGAAAATGGTTCTTCAGATTATTAAAATGTTTTTCACACTACTTAAAAAATGGTTCTTTTAAGAACTGATCATGAAGAGGCTCTTTGGGAACGGATCTTATAGCATCGCTGCGAAAAACACCCTCTGGAACCTTTATTCTATATTAATTTGGGTATTTTGGGGTCTTTATACAAGACACTATATATATTAGATAGCTTTTAAGTTTTAGGATGGGTTGCTTTGCATGAGGATGATCATATTTGTGTTCATCTAAAACAATGAAAAGCCCTGCTTTAAAACATGAAGTTGTAGGCGAATTGTTCTTTGTTTAATTTAGCATGAAATGAGAAAATTAATATGTCCATTCCTTTTTTGTTTATTGCTTTTAAATGTTTTTAATCACTATGATATTATGATTCTATATTCTGTTTAATCTCTTTATGGAGACTTTATTGGGAAATTGGGGTTAGCTGTCATATTTACAGCTACTATTTATCTAAATGCATTTTTTATCCTTTTTTTTATTTATTTTAAATTCAGACATAAACTCTGAAATTTTAATTAGAAAATAATGTAATAGTGTCACAGTATGAGCCTGCTGCAAGAAGAATGATTCTGAAGAGTGAAATATCTAAAGTAAAAGGCATCATCTACATCTATTTGATGTGTTATCAAACCATTGTTCAGCCTGATAAAGGATATAATTCATTAAAGGTGTAAAATTAGAACATATAAAACCTGTGACAACTTGCCCCGCCCTGGTGTTTAAAGAGAAGAGCTCTTGACTCCGTCTGAATGTAAATGTATGTCAGTGTGCTTTCGTTGTGTTACTGATATTACACAAACATGATACTTTTGTTTATAGGACAGATTCCCCAAAGGTTTGACAATTTATGCAACTGCACATTGGACTGGATGTGATATGGCCCTTGGGACAACTAGCCCCGGTGTGCTGTTTGTAGTCTCAGCTGCTGTGTTTGTTGCGTGATGAATCAATAAGGATTAAAGAGGGCAGGATTCCCAAACTCTTCTCATGTAACACATCTGCTCTGTTCTGCTTCCAAACATTCGTCCCGGAAATTAACAGACCCTCAGTATCCGGTCTGGACCCTCTGACCCCTGACCTCTGACCCATACAGCTCAGTGCTGTTTTTTCTTCTCACACAAATGATGGAGTCATCTCTCTTATTCTATTCCTATTTTTAGATGAATGATGAGCAATTAAATCTTATTTTGACATGATTATTCGTATGCAGCTCTGTACGTAAAAATTTATTTTACTTATGTAGGAATTTCTTTCAAAAATAATTTTGTATTATTTATTATTATAATTTTGACTTTCATTTTTTATGACACGGCGTAAAAAACAACAATAGAGAAACAGAAACTTAAACAAAAAAAACAGACAAAAGGATGGTAATATAATGTGTATTTATAATGTGTAATATTTATTAACGCATAAATGTAAAAGGTTAAAATGTACAAATGTGTGTGTATGTGTACATATATATATATATATATATATATATATATATAATTAGTTAATGTAAAATAATTTTTTTTACAAAAATGTATATAATTAATTATTATAAAATAGTTTTGTTACGTGAAATAAAATATGTTAACTAAAACAAAATAAAATATAAAAAAATAACTTACTTTATTTCAGCTAGGAAACATTTCTCATTTTCTATTTAATAATAAATTCATAAAAATGACAAAAACACAACACAATTACTAAAACTTTAACAAAAAAAAAACTAAAAAAAATTATTGTATCTCAATGATACTAAATTAACTCTCAATGCAGATAGAGATTTTATAAAATGATGTACTTTACCATTATTCTAACATATGAAAAATGTTTATAATATAGAAGGTGGATGTGTCCGATCTCTTGTGTGTTTATGTATCTGTATAGGAAGCATTTCTTTCATAACCTGCTGAGTTGCATGCTTGTCTTCTGCTGACCGCAACACTCTCATTCGTGAAGCTTAAGCACTTTTTAAAAACCGCTCTGGATAAGCATGAGCTCTAAACGCGTGAATATGCATGTGTGGATTACACATACTGACCATTTGCTTCGTTCGAGATTCACAGACGGAGACTGGTCAGAGGCAGGTCAGGTCAGCGGCTGCTTCAGTGTCAAATCTTGACTGATTTTGATCAAGTAAGCGTCAGAATAACTGCAGTCATGTCTCCAGATGAACACTTACTGGACTGAAGCAGCTCAGCTTTACTTGATTCTCCATCAATCATTTTCTAGAAACATCAGAGCGACTCAAATCTTTTGAGGAGCTTTACTTTCACTGTTCCTCAGCGGAGGAATGATCTTCATCTCACATCTTCTGAGGAGCGTTTATTTCTTCATCTCTCCATCAGCACTGCATTGCATTATATGTTTGGATCATTTACATCTTATTGGAGATATAGAGTGACCACTGATATTTAGATCATTTTACGTCAGTATCTGCTGCACTGTTAGAAAGATCTCATTTAGTTTATATTACAAGCATCAAAATGTCATCATATAAATATCAGCATCTGCTGCAAATACATATTTTTACTCAGTTTGGGTCTCTGAATTAATATTGAGCTATTTTTCCTCCATATTCACACTATATATATCTTTCTTTCTTTTCTCTTTCTTTCTTTATTAATTTTTTTTGTACTACAACTTAAAGTAAACAAATATTTTAAATGTTGTCCGGGCAACAAACTGAAATAAAATAAAATAAAAAATCCAAACTTAGTTTATTTTGTTTTGTTACCAAGGCAACATATATCTCACTTACAGTAACAGGGCCGTTACTTTTCACGCTTTATATGTTACCCTTGGGAGATATTATCAGGAGACATGGTGTTAGCTTTCACTGTTATGCTGATGATACTCAGCTCTATATTTCTTCGCGGCCCGGTGAAACACACCAAATTGAGAAAGTAACGGAATGCATAGTCGATATAAAAAACTGGACGATGAGTAATTTTTTACTGCTAAATTCTGAAAAATCAGAGGTGTTAATTATCGGACCTAAAAACCCCACATGTAATAACCTAGAACATTATCTAACACTTGACGGCTGCTCTGTCAATTCTTCTTCATCAGTCAGGAACCTAGGTGTGCTGTTCGATAGCAATCTGTCATTTGAAAGCCATGTTTCTAGCATCTGTAAAACTGCATTTTTTCATCTCAAAAGCATATCTAAATTGCGACCAATGCTCTCAACGTCAAATGCAGAAATGTTAATTCATGCGTTTATGACCTCAAGGTTAGACTATTGTAATGCTTTATTGGGTGGTTGTTCTGCACGCTTGATCAACAAACTACAGTTAGTCCAAAATGCAGCAGCTAGAGTCCTTACTAGAACCAGGAAATATGACCATATTAGCCCGGTTCTGTCAACACTGCACTGGCTCCCTATCAAACATCGGATAGATTTTAAAATCTTGTTAATTACTTATAAAGCCCTGAATGGTTTAGCTCCTCAGTACTTGAGCGAGCTCTTATCGCATTATAGTCCTCCACGTCCGCTGCGTTCTCAAAACTCTGGCCGTTTGATAATACCTAGAATATCAAAATCGACTGCGGGCGGCAGATCCTATTCCTATTTAGCGCCCAAACTCTGGAACAGTCTACCTAACACTGTTCGGGAGGCAGACACACTCTGTCAGTTTAAATCTAGATTAAAGACCCATCTCTTTAGCCTGGCTTACACAACACATTAATACGCTTCTATTATTCAAATCCGTTAAAGGATTGTTAGGCTGCATTAATTAGATCAACCGGAACCGGAACACTCCCCATAACACACGATGTACTCGTTACATCAGAAGAAGAATGGCATCTACGCTAATATTTGTCTGTTTCTTTCCTATTCTGTTTCTCAGTCCGTATCTGATCAGATGTCTACAGCCCTGATCGTCAGTGGAGACCAGGACACCCAGATGACCCCCAGAGATATATCCCCAGTGAAGACCTCGATTAAAATACAATAAAACTAAAAATATAACAAAATAACTAGAAATATAATAAAATACCTAACTACATAATACTATTATTGTTAGAACTTGCAACAAAATTAAAATAGAAATATAAACTTTTGAACTGCGGGTGTCGTCTGGTCAGAGGAGAACTGACCCCGACTGAGCCTGGTTTCTCCAAGGTTTTTTTCTCCATTCTGTCTCAGAGGAGTTTTGGTTCCTTGCCGCTGTCGCCTCTGGCTTGCTCAGTTGGGGACACTTAATTTCTAGCGATTATCGCCGATTTGATTGCACAGATACTATTTAAACTAAACTGAGCTAGACAATGACATCTCTGAATTCAATAATGAAATGCCTTTAACTGAAAATTGAGTGTTTAATCTTATCATTATACATTACTGACACTCTATCCTCCAATTTGATACTGTTAAGTGCTTTGACACAATCTGTATTGTTAAAAGCGCTATATAAATAAAGGTGACTTGACTTGACACTTCATTTATAAAATAAACATTAAATATCTTTTTGGCCATATAAATATCAGCACCAAATTGCATATTTTTGCTCATTTTGAGACTCTCAATAAAACTGAGCTGTTTTTTTCTCCATATTCTATAAATTCAGCAAATAAATAAATAAATGTGAGACTCAACTACATATTTTGTCTTGTCTAAATGTTTAATAAACTGTTCCATTTACAAAAAAAAAAAAAAAAGAGATTTTTCTGTCACTGTAATGTGTTTGATGAGGGTGAAGCAGGACCGATGTGCTCAGAATGGAGATCTGGAGACTAAAAGCACATAAATGCCTCTATATTTAGTGTCCTGAAGGGGAAGCGAGAGGACCAGGGTCTGTAAACATTAGAGTTTCATTCAGAAGAAACGCATCCGCCTCAGTCGCTCATATTCAGAGCGAGACCTTGAGCTGCAGCAAACAAACACGGCTTTGAAAAGCTACCAGCTGTGTGCGGGTCTCCGGCCTCGGTTTGGAAAGTTTTCTGTTAAACTAGGTTATTAAATTTAAAGCTGGCACGGTAATTGAGTTTTGGATGTGGAGACCTCAGCGGCAGAAACTCAAGCTCGGTCTGTTCCTCAAAACATCTGCCCTTCTTTGTGTGCGTTTCTGAGGAAGGACATGTTCTGAGCAAATACTGATGTTTGTGAAGCAGATCTTGTAGATTATATCAGCTCACTGAAGTGCTAAAGCAAGAGGAGCAGTCAGATATATATATATATATATAAATATAACGTCTGTCGTTTACCTCACAGCGTTTCCTTAAGAAGATCACGACACAAACACACTTAAACAAACTGTTTGTCTGACAATGACGTTTCTGTTTCACTTCACAGCAGATGCATTGACTTCTGGGAAATATACGGAAATGTAAGACAAACTGATAGACATCAAAATGTCTGTGATTTCAACATACCTTTATCATATATATATATATATATATATATACTAAAAAAAAAACTGGTGTAGAAACAATTTTCACTCAAATTTCATTCAAACTTCAAACTAAAGGTGAAATTGTTAAGAACAAATACTGAAACAGTATTTTCTTCTAAAACATACTCCAATTATCTGCTTTTTATTTACAGCTTCAACGAAAAACATTTTCCACTATATATATGTGTGTGTAAGTGTGTGTGTGTGTGTGTGTGTGTGTGTGTGTGTGTGTGTGTGTGGTATACCCAAATATTTGGGTATAAAGTTTTATTAATTTTTTTGTTTTTGTCATTTTTATTAGTTTTCTTTTTTTTAATATGCATATATAGTTTTTATTCATATTTCAATTGGTTTTAGTTTTAGTTATTTTAGTTAAACTAAACAAAAATGCAAAAAAGATTTTATATTATATTATATTATACATTTTATATTCTATTTCATTTCAGATAATGTTTATTTTGTTTCAAGTAAAAATATGAAAGTACTTGCTTATTTTCACAATTCATTACAAAGAAACAGTAGGTAACACACTGAATTAAATGTGAAATTTAGAAGTAGAAATACTGAAATAGTATTTTCTAGTAAAATGTACTATAATGTGTGTGTATGTATATATATTTTAATATGAAGGATTACGCATGTATTTTGTTGTGTTTTAGGGTTAAATAAAATGTTATGATATATATATATATATATATATATATATATATATATATATATACATAATCATCCATCACAATGAGAAAAACCAAAGAATATATTTCTGATGTGCAGCAAAAGATAATTGAGCTTCACAAATTAGTGAAGCGGCTTTAAGAAAAGAGCTAAAGCAGTGAAAAGTTCCCTTTTCCACCACCAGGGCAATAATTAAGAATTTCCAATCAACATAAAATGTTATGAATCTGCCTGGAAGAGGACGTGTGTCTATATCGTCCTAATGCACGCTGAGGAGGAGAGTTTGAGCGGCTAAAGATTCTCCAAGCTTCTGCTGGCCGTTCCAGTCCTCTGACCTGAACCCTGTAGAACATGAGTGACCTGAAGAGAAGCTGCTGTGAATCTAAAGGGTCTGGAGTGATTCTGGATGAAGGAATGGTCTCTGATCTCTTGTCAGGTGTCTCTAACCTCATCAGGCATTATAGCAGAAAATTCCTATACTATTTTGGCAAATGGAGGTTTCAAAAAGTATTGAATAAAAGGGTGCCGTTAATTGTGGCCAATGTGTATTAGAGAAAAACATTTATTTCATAATGATATTTCCCCCCATTTTAAATTCTTGTTCTCCAAAGAATGGTTAGATTTTTGTGAATGTTTTAAATAAAAGATCAAAAGGATTAACAATACAGATTAATTTTCACAGCCTTCTTTGATCATATTTACCAAGGGTGCCAATATTTTTGGCCATTACTGTATATATACTGTATATATAAAGAACAAAGAAATGGACAAAGCTTCACATGCTTCATGTTTTTCTGTGTGTCAGTTTGCCAGATGTGTTGGATTTTAATAGGCTCTTTGAAATGTATTTTACAGCACTTTGTAGAAATACAGCAGGAACCCTGCAGCTGATTATTATATTATTTCTGTATGTATGAAGCAGAAGTTGTTCAAGGCTGTTGTGCAGATGAGAAAACGTCTCTCACATCTATTCATGGACTAAATGAACGGCCATATCAAGCCTGATTGAGAGTATAGAGAGATGAAGGACAGCAGTTCATTGCAGTAATCTGCTTTGTGCTTCCAAAAAGCATTTTCCTTTTAAAACGACAGCTTTCCTTTTCCAGACATACGGTGTAGGATTGAGTTCTGAAGTGCAGATGTTTTGATCAGGTTCAATGAACAGCTCCTCTTTTTTCCCCTCATCATTGAAGTTCAACATGTTCCTACTTCACCAGGATTTCATTCATGTCAGTCAGGAGCACAGAGGACAATCAGAGAAAGGGCTCATGGGAAATCAATGTCTGCCGTTTATAAAGCGTTCCCCGTGTTATGAATTCACTCACAGAGAAGAAGCGGCTCGTGATCACATTCTTCATCTCAACTGACAAATGCCACGGGAGTAAAAATGCACAAAAACATCACATAATGTTCCAATACTGCAAATACTCACAACGTTCTGTGGTTTAATAAATACTTTTCTTAATTATTTTATTATATATTTTAATTTCTAATGACCCCAAAATGCACATATTGATTATGTATCACGATATACAACTGAAATAAAGTCTGAATATAATACAATAAAACACCTTCTTCATCAGGGCATTTTAGTATTATTGATATACTGTACTTTTATAGTTTTTGTTCATATTTTGAATTAAATGTTATTTTTATATTTACTCCTTTCACTTTAATTTTGGTTAAATTGTAGTAATTTTGTTGTTCTGTCATTTTTATTTGTTTTAGTGTATATATATATATATATATATATATGTGTGTGTGTGTGTAGATAGATAGTATAGTATATAGTATAGTTTATTTATTTATTAGCTTTATTTTTGGTTTTGGTTATGTTAGTGAAAGTTGGTGCTGAAATAAAACTAAGTAGTACGTTTTTATATTATATTATTTCAGATGATTTTTTAATGGTTATAGTTATTAATAATAATAATAATAACTCTGCATCAGAGTTGTGAAGTAAAATGCCTTTTAAATTTCAGTAAAGTTCCTGAGCTTGAATTGAGGTAAAACAGGAGGCAGATGTGAACTGGAACTGAAATATAAGAAACTGAAATAAACTGAAGAAAAAAAAAGAATATTCATAGACGGATTCAATTTGAGATCAAGCCAATAAGAGCCGATTCAATTTGGCATTAAACCGAGATGGAGACATTCCTCTGTCTTTCTGGATGTTGCACAACACTGTTGAGTCAGTCATTTGTTTTTCATACTTTGCCATATTAACTGCACACGGGGGTATCATTGGTTTTGTCATATGATTATAATAACTGCAGCATGATTGAGTTTCCCACAGAGACCCGTGTTCACCACTAGAGGGCAGATCCTCCCTGGAGTCCAGCACCTTCACTCTTACTTCTTCTGAGCTCATCTGAAAGATATGTTTTCAGAGCGTATGCAGGGAAAACAGAACACACAATGTAGAGATATTAAGGTTATTGTCCAATCAAAGCTCTTCAGTGTCTCCTGCTCCAACTCACTCGTTCAATACACTCTTAAAAATAAAGGCTTGTTATCAGCATTGATACTTCTATGAACACACTCTCAGTTCTGCACAAATACATGTCAGAAGTACTGGGCTTCAAATCAGTTCAGCAGTTCTGAGTTTGAGGCTGTGTGCTACTGTATTTACAGTACGAGTCCTCTCATCTGAAGTACTGTAACTGTAATGTGTGAGTAGATGATCCTCATGATCAGTCCATGCAGAAGAACACGGTCAACTATACTGCTTTATATTTCATCAGCAACAAATGACCTTTGACCTCGTCCCCTTCATTTGTCTTTTCTCCTCCTCTTCCTCTTTATTACCAGGATTCATTTCCCAAAACACATAATCGGCTCTTGTTCATATCATCCTGAGATTCTGACTGCTGTCATCAGTGTTAATGTTCACACAGGGATAAATGTTGCTGTTTGTGTTCATTTTGTGATTCTTGAGGTAGTTATATTGTGTGTTTGTGTTTTCTGAATGAGAACATGGTTAAATCTGTGCAGAATGATGCTGTTCTTGTGTAGTTTCGCAGAAAACACTGAGTAAATTGAAGCATGTGTGAAAACAGGTGAAATGTGTTCAAAGTTTTGAGAAACGTGTCTTTGTTTAGAGAACTGTATGAATGGTTTGGAAACTTGTGCCGAATGAATCAGTTTCAGTGTGTTAGCAATCCAGAAAAACTGTAATGTTTATTGCCGAATTTTACTGTATCTGCTCAACTCTATTTATGCTGAAGTTTGCACAAGTTGGTGTGTAGTTTTGAGATTGTGTTTATAGTTGTGAGAAAATGGTGAATTGTTTCATGAACTGTGTGTCAGCAATCCACAAAAACTGTAATTCCTGTCAGATTTGTGTGTGTAACATAGAGAATTGTGTGTTGTGTTTTATGAAACTGAAAACTGAGTCAAAGGCTGATAATTAGTGCATGTTTAGTGTGTTTCTGCTGTTTGAGTGACAGCTTTCAGAAACTGTGTGACAAGGAAAGATTTTATGTGTAACAGTTGAAAAAAAAAAAAAAAACAGGATGTTTTGAACGTTCAGAAAGAATATTTTCATAACTTAATTGGGAACATTAGCAAATTTATTTGTTTACTTTTTTTGCAGAGCTGGTAAAACGCTTCTGGAGACGCAGAGGAACAAAAGGCGAGCAGCTCCAAGTCTACCGCGTCCAAAATCCAGAACGAGCCTGACAAAGACAAACTAGTTTAATCAGCTTCCAAGAAGAACGAGACGAAGAGTCGAGCCAAAAGCATCTCCGTCCTGCACGCAAACAAACTGAAGAGTGTGAAACCTGCTGCGTGCTTTCACAGCGAGCACAGGCCGCTCTGAAGGTGAGTGTTATCTAAACACACACACACACACCTCATTAGTCACACTGTCATCGTCCGGTGCAATTAATGCAACAGTTGCATGTGATGGACTGCAGTGTGGAGCAGGGTTGGAATGTGTCCGGGCCTGAAGCACTCATTCACACGGGATCTGAGCTGCACGAGTTCCTGCAGGAACGCTTGAGAACAGAGATCTTATCACTCAGTGTTCTGCTTTCATCACTCCGTTGTGTTTCATTACATAGCATTACATCTGTCTCAGATGTTTCAACACACACACACACGCACGTACATGTATACAGTGAATGAAAGTCATTCCAAGTCAATGTAAAATTCTTCAGGAGAATTAAAAACAGACACAAAGGGGTCACTAGATGTCATTCAGGAAGAATAAAGAGCTGTAAAATGAATGCGGAGCAGCTCAGATCTGATCATCAGGATCTTTTGAGGAGCTTTACTTTCACTGTTCCTCGGCGGAGGAATGATCTTCATCTCACATCTTCTGAGGAGCGTTTATTCCTTCATCTCTCCATCAGCATCGCATTATATGTTTGGATCATTTAAATATCATCTTACTAAGACTTATTATTGGAGATATAGAGCTACCGCTGATATTTAGATCATTTTATGTCAGTGTCTGCTGCGCTGTTAGAAAGATCTCAATGATTTACATCACAAGCAGCAGGATTTCAGCATCGAAATATCAACATCTGAAGCCAATTGTATAGTTTTTTCTTCTATATTCTCACTCTATTAAAGTATATGAGCCATAAACGCCTGATGCATCAAATTTGATACTAGATAAAAATGTGTGGTTCAATTAAAAAATATATATTTATGTTTTTTTTTAAGGCTTTACAGGTTTAATGATTAATGCCATACAACAGACAGCAAAAAAAAAAAAAGAGAGAGACTGATATCATCTTACACATGCAATGTTATTTTTTTTTCTTTGTTGTTTCTACTGAATGATGATTTTTCTTGTTTTTCCAGTAATAATCACACGCTGCACTGCTGGGCTTTCAGAGACAGGAGGCGCTACAGCGACAGCTCTACACTGAGTCTATATACCGCATGCTTCAGCACATTTTCTACAGCAGGCCCTATACTTTGGACAAGCTTCTGTTTTATGCAAGATCAAAAAAATTTATAAAATAACATAAATAAATAAATAAATAATTGCAGCATGTTTTGCAAGAAAATACTAAGTTTTTCTTCAAAATTTCACATTTCGTGCATTTCTTGTGATGTTTTTGTAATTGTGAAATTTAAGTTTTTTTTTGCCTTCTTTCAGTTTAGACGTTTTTAAACCTTTGAAAGTGTATTTATATTCTTTAGCTTTTGAAACATTAGAAATAGGCATGAGATTGGTCTGTTTTTCTATCATCTCTGCATGAAGCGTGTATTATTCTGTGATTGTAGAGTTATTTTGACTGAATTTGTAGCTGGGTTCAGCTGGTGCCGTGTTTAATGTGCTCTATGAATAAAGGTTGAGTTGGGTTGTTAAAAACACAAATGCAAGCGGTCGGTCTCCAGATAAACAAACCAGCAGCGGTCAATGCTGAGGTCAGTAATGGAGGAGTTTGTTCTGTGCTGATTGTTAGAGATCAGCGTGTCAAAGCCAGACGAATCGAGTGCTTGTTTAACAGCCGATGTCCTTTTATTTCCACACGCTCCTGTGAGCCTCGAACTCGTCTCGATACTCACACAGCCAACAGAAGATTCCTTCAGGACTGACCTTCACCGGCTCCGAGACCCTCTCAACACGCTCTGGATTAAACACTCGACTCTATACACAACACACACTCACACCAACACACTCACAATGCACATAAACCAGACTGAAATCAACAGCTTATTGTTAATCACTTTTATGGAGTCTTCAATAAAACCATTGTTTATTACTTGCCAGCATTTATTGTGTTGTGAACAGAGTTCGTACTGAACTGAGGCTGTGTTCACAATATCATCTACGCTTTGAAACAATTTGCACTCAGAAATTAATAGTTCATTTCACAAATCACTTTGAAAAATCAGTTGCTGCCTTGATTTCTTAAGTTGAATCAAATTGGTTCTACAACCATTTTAAAAATAATGTTGTATAATAAACTATTTAAAAAAACAAAAACAAGTTCTTATTGCTTATTGATCATATGCTTTTTTTGTAATTTGCAATTACATAGAAACAGCAAGTAACACAATGAATTAAACATGAAATTTTGACTGAAATTCTATTTTCTTGTGAAACATGTTTTTTTTACAGTGTAATAATGTTATGTCTATTTTAAATAATATAGTGAATTAAATAAAATAATTTCTCTTTTTTTTTTGTTTTAGAGTAAATTCAAACACTGAAAAAAAAAAATGTTGGTTTACATTTCACTCAGAAATCGCTAGTAAACTTCACGAACACATTAAATTAAACATGACATTTTTAAGTGAAGACCGAAATAGTTACAACTATTTTATTTACAACTTTGAAAAAATAATTTTTACAGCATATTTGAAACACTAGATTATCAAAACAACCATTTACAATACAATAAATCATCTCAAAATGTCTCAATTTATGCTCGTATTCGCCAAAATAAAAGTCATTTAACATTTTATTGTTTTTTATTGCTCTCGCTCATTTTAAGACTGAATTGAAATGTTTTATACGACAATGATTGCAGCACAATGTATTTGAATTGAATACAAATATCCATGCATTTGGATTACACAGTTTGAACATAAACTAATAAACTTAATGTGGTATTTGTCAGTCATACGTCAATAGTGTGAATAATCTCAACAATAACCAGCTTTATATATTTATCATCAATAAATCCAGTTTGTTTCAATCTCATACATTTTAACTGACTTAATATTTCTTGATCCACAGCTAGCCATATTTTAACCAGGAATAGTTTTTTAAATGAACAGATTTAGGCTGATTTTAAGCTATTTGAATAAATGCATTTTGGAAATATATTTAAATGAAAGCAAACAGATGCAAATAATAAAGCGTCATGATTTATCTGTTGCATTGATGTATGACTGACAAATATGCATGACATTATGTTTATGTTATAATAATAGTCATCCAAATAAATGGAAATTTACAGGCAATTCAAATACATAAATCCTACATCTAGGCCTAAATATTTTTTGCAGGGCATTGTAGCAAAATATATATATATATATATATATATATATATGAAGAGTTTATTTGCAAAAACAGATATCTCCGTTTTTTTTTTTTTTTAATTTTCAAAAATCATATTTTTTATTATGTTATCATGTTTTTATTGTGTTTTATTGTGTTAGCTGTGTTTTTTAATTTTTTAACCTAATCAAAATAACCCAGTTTGATTGAGATTAATTGGAATTCACAATGAAAAAACATGATTCTGTTTTTTAACTCTCCATATATATATATATATATTGTTTTATATATTTAATGTAGCTTTTTATGTTTTTATTTAAATTTTTTTTTTTTGCAATTTATTCCTTTATTTTTTATTTACTATATATAAATTAAAAGGTTATTTAAATAAAAACATAAAAAGCTACATTAAATATATAACACAGCCACTGAGAAATAAACATCTGGGTCGCTATGGATAAAAGAGTTGGCTAAATAACTAAAATGTACTAAAAACAAAAGGTTTTTAGCAGTTTTTCACATTTGAATGGTTTTTAGTATATTCTGAATTTATACTCAAGCCTTTGTGGATCTAAAACCTGCAGGCGTATGAACTCAGATAGCACTCGGAATAAAAATAATACAGTTTTATATCCTCAGAGAGACCTTGAGAAGTTCAGTATCAAAGCTGCATCTCTCAGAGACGGTAAACAAGCCTTCGGGTGATTTATAAGTGCTTCACGTGGCCTTCAGATAGTTGTAGAGCGCCTGCAGACCTCCGTCCAGAACCTCTTTGATGGGTTTCAGCAGAGGATTGTGTCTGATGTGCAGACCTTTATCCAGCGGATGGCAGGCGAGTTTCTCCAGGCGTCTCAGACGATGCATCTCCGCCGGTATGTTCTGGATGTCATTGAAATCCACATTGAGGAGCTCCAGCTTGGTCAGACGGCAAAGCATCTTGGGAAGCGAGTGAATGCAGTTTCCCTCAACGATGAGGATCTTCAAGTCGGCCAGCGCTTGGATCTGATCGGCGATGTTCTCCAGTTTATTACAGGCCAGCTGCAGGAACACCAGGCTCTTCATGGTGTAAACGCAGCCGGGGATGTGAGTGATCAGATTGTGGCTCAGGTTGAGCTTCTTTAGCCCGGCGAGGGATGAAAGCGACGCAGGGAGACTAGTTAACTGGTTACTGGCCAGACTCAACACTTCCAGTTTGGTGCATAAACCCAGTTCTTCGGGAACGTCGCTTAGTCGGTTGCGGTATGCAAAAAGCACCTTTAGATTCCTCAGCCGTCCGATTTCAGGAGGCAGACTAGTGAGCTGGTTTCCCCAAAGATTGAGCACCACCAGGTTCTGCAGCGAACCCAAAGACGCCGGAACGGATCGCAATGCATTGAGTGACAGATTGAGCTTCTGTAGCTCTGTTATCTCCCATAATTCGTCCGGAGGATCCGTCAGGCCGCGCCGAGCCAGACTGAGCACTTTGTATCCGAAGTGTGTTGTTGTATATTTGCGAATGCGTTCGACCGTCGGAAGGTTTTCGTCTGGACCGGCGCTCTTTCTTCCTGATTGCGTTGTGTCGTCGTCTACAGCGCTTTTGGATTTCTTTCCACCCATTTTCGCTCTCCTTCTCAGCTAGACGCTCTTTAACTAAAGCCGAGAGACACGAAGGACATTCCCAGAGCCGTGTGGCGTCACAAACACATCTTAAACACACGGTCGGAAACATATCAGTGTGTCAAACAACATTGGCTGGGCAGCTCTTACTGAGTTTCACCAGTTGTTCCTGTCATTTGAGCGCTGATAACTAACCTTGATTGTGCCCAGAGACGAGGACGGACATTTCTGGGAGTGAAATACGATGGCTTTGCCCTCTCATGACACTCTTGACCCAAAATAAAGTCATGCACGGACATCTGTTTATCATAAAGTTAGCCTGTTTTTAGGGTTATTGTCGTTAACTAAAAGTAACTACTGTATGTTAACATGCTTCAACTAAATGCTTAAAAACATTACTTAAAATAAAATAAATGTTAACTAGAATAAAATATAAGAAAATATTTCTAATAGTTGCCATAGTAACATTTCTCATTTGTGTTAAGTTAGAAAACTAAACTAAAATAAAAAATAATAAAACCTAAACAGATATTTTAAAAAAATAAATAAAATAATTTCAAATTGTTAGTTTGTGTTTAAAAACTAAAAGTAAAATAAAAACAATAACTAAATAAAAAAAAAAAAACAATAATAATAATTTTCGAATTTTTGTTAAGTTAATGTTTAAACATTAAATGCCTATTTATTGTTTATGTTTTAAGTTTAAAAAAAAAATAATTAAAAATTTTAAAATATAAAACCTAAACCTAAAATAAAAATAAAACCTAAATACATTTAAAAAACATCTAATTTCTAACTTTTAAGTTTGTTTAAAAACTACAACTAAAATATATAAATAATAAATACCAAATAGACATTTAGAAAAACAAAAACTAATTTCTAATTGTTGTTAAGTTTGTTTAAACAATAAAACTTTAAAACTAAAGTGAAAACAGAAAATACAAACATAAAATAACTATTTCAAAATATGAATAAACACTATAATAGAATCTCAATGATACTACTAATAACCCTGCCTACTTTCCTATAAAACCTCTTTATTAGCACACATGGAGATGCTTTGACATAAACAACTGAGTTATTTATAGATCAAATCCCTCGACGGACGCTGATCTGCTCGAGCAGTTTATGAGTGGAATTTGTTTCTATCCCGAGCTTCATTTCACGTATGTAAACAAACACTCAAAGAGTTTGTCAAGCCAGCAGTGAAACGGTCATATATGTTCTTTACAGCTAAAGTTCAGTTAAAGCCGGTAACTTTACTCATCATTTCTCACCGTATTCAGTGGTCACAGATGTGGATTAAAGGCTTATGAATGGTGTCATGGTTCAATATTAAGTGGTATTTGTGGGACATCTGTTGGAGCTTCTTGGCCGTGTCTCTTGGCATCTCGCGGCCCGTCGCCAAATAATCAGAAATCTGCAACGTTCCACCCTGAATAGAAATGCACACAGACGGAAATCAGTGCTTTAGAGCAATGCATCCGCTTCAGTAGCAGGGTTATTATAGTTTATTAAAACTCAAACTCAAACCATAAAATATATGTTACTTGATTTGTGTTATCTGAAATAAAATACAATATAAAAAAGTAAACTTATTTTACTTCAGCTAGTTGCCAAGGCAAAATTTATATTAATTCAGTAAAAATAAAACTAATAAATACAAATTAATAAAAACAATATGCATGTAGACATATTTAAAAAACAAAAAATAATAAAAAATATTTTTAAAATTACTAAAATATTAACTAAAATTAAAATGGAAAATACAAAGTTAAAATCTAATTCAAAATAATAATAGAAACTATATAGAAATATTCATGAAAAAAATCTATAAAAATGACAAAACAACAAAATTACTAAACTAACTAATATTAAAATAAAAATGGGAAAAATAAAAACAAAAACATTCAGAATATAAATAGAAACTACATAGAAATATTTATAAAAAATTAAAATGACAAAACACAACAAAATTACAAAAACTTTGACTAAAATTAAAATGGAAAATACAAATAAAAACTTTCCGAATATTAATAAAAACTATATACTTACAAAAACTAATAAAAAATAACAATAAAAAACACAACAAAATTAGTAAAACTTTAGCTAAAGTGAAAAAATATTTTTAAAAATCTTATTGAAAATATTGACAAAAACTATAATAGTATATCAATGTAGTTAAAGTGTGCTTAACAGGTTTATTTCTAGGAGAAATCTCTCAAGACCCCAAACCATGTTGATGACTGGCTTTCATAGCTTTATCCTCACAGGGTTCATTTATTTAACAAATTTTTATAATAATGACATTTGAGAATTACAAACATACTGAGATCAATTTCAGCTGAACAGTGACGGACAGAAAATGTACGGCTGCTAACAGCCGAGTCTGGAGTTAAATTAATCATTTACCTTCAGACTCAGACGAGAAGATGCTGATGTGAGTTAAAGCGCTGAGGGTGATGCAGATAAACACAGATAAACACGGCTGGGAAATGTGGCCAGAAACATCAGAGACGCTGCGTGTACAACAGCACATTGATTCTGTTTTGCTTTGTAGACAAACTTCTGAGCAAAAGCCTTACTGTGCACATCAATCACAAACACACGTGTGTAAACATACAGATGCATCTGAAGAACACAGACTGCTGTGTGTTTGTCTGCAGCGGCTTTATAGACGCCCTAAACTACCCTAAACGACCTTTTAACACTCGCTTACAATGTATATATAGGACGCAACTGCTGTATTTTATTCTAAATGATGGTAATAATATTTACAAAAACAATGTAAACTTTACTGAAAGAATAAAACAAGATAACCTAGAATCATAAACTCTCTAATAATAAAGATAAAAGAACATGCCAGCGTTTCATGTTGAAGGTCGGTTGGTGTATAAAATGTTTAATCATTAGTGTATGTTAGGATAACATATTAACATTTATGCTTTATGAATTGTTTTATGACTATAAAAAATTCTAAATGTATTCACTTCTCCATACACTTAAAACGTGCAGGATTTATGTTCTGTAAACTCCTAAAGAACCCGATGAAAATCATAAGCTGAATTCCATCTCGCATGCAAATTCTGTGACCTTTGACCTTTGGTCTGCATTTAGCCCTGAACCTGACCTCACTGAGCCCTGCTGATATATAAATACTCTCTGAATACCTGACCTTCTTCTGACATTCCTTCACAGTCTGTAACACAAGCAGGCTCACTGTGTTGACACCAGAAAATAATTTACAGACAAATTTATGTGTGTCACTTTGTCCATGTCCTTTAATTCATCTTAAAAGGTTTCAAAGATCATGCTTAATTACTAAACTGACTGTATTACTGTATTAAAATAACTAAATACAGCTAAATATGGTTACTAACCAACTGATAATTTCATTTTGAGCATTTCTTTTTCACATTTTGTCAGTATCTCCTGATAATGTAATGTAAAATGTCGCCTATTTCAGCCAGCTCTTTCAGTGTGATTTGTAAGTCCTGGTGGGTAAGTGTCGGGTAATAGATGCAAGTGTTCACCAGAGACAGTTTAATATCTCAGCTATAATTTCTTCATCGAGCTCCTCTGCAGCAGCGCGAGGGGAAGCGAGAGCGTGAGAGTAAAGGGAGATAGAATGGGAGATGAAGTGGCTGAGGATGATGAATCGATGGGGAGGAAACACACTATTACACACTATAAAGATGCCATTTGTAATGTGTGTAGAATGAGAGCGTGTCAGAGGAGCTACTAATGCAGTTACACACGAGCCACAGCGGTCCGGGCCCGAACACAGCAGACGGGAATAAATATAGAGGAATATAGAGGAACTGAACCCAACCACAGCACAACAAAACAACATCCCAAAC